>NC_057813.1:583892885-584031285 GCF_018294505.1 Triticum aestivum | reverse complement strand
AATCCTAGTCCTCCTCCTTCCCTTCCATACAAAGGTGGACTTTCCACCTTTCCCAAATGCATGGGCCTTGAGGGACTTGTGTGCGCCTGGCCCAATAAGTCCATGGTGCCTCCCCTCAGCCCATGCTGACCCTTGGGACGTGGTGGAACCTTTGGTGGACTTCCGGACTCCTCTGGAAGTTTCTGGCACCTTCTGGAAGCTTCCCGGTACAATACCGAAAAAACTAAAACTTTCTCCGGATCCCTAAAAACAACTTTCCATATATAAATATTTACCTTCCCACCATTCTGAGACTCCTCGTGACGTCCGGTATCTCATCTGGGACTCCGAACAACATTCGGTTACCAATCATCAAATATCCCAATACTACTCTAGCATCAACGATCGTTAAGTGTGCGACCCTGCGGGTTTGGGAATCATGTAGTCATGACCAAGGCACCCCTACGGTCAATAACCAATAACGGGACCTGGATGCCCATATTGGTTCCTACATATTCCACGAAGATCTTTTATCGGTTGAACGATGATGTCAAGGATTTGGTTAATCCTGTATGCAGTTCCCCTTGTCCGTCAGTATGTTACTTGCCCGAGATTTGATCGTTGATATCTCATACCTAGTTCAATCTCGTTATCGACAAGTCTCTTTACTCGTTCTATAATACAAGATCCCATGACCAACTCTGTAGTCACATTGCTTGCAAGCTTCTTATGATGTTGTATTACCGAGAGGGCCCAGAGATACCTCTCTGTCAAACAGAGTGACAAATCCCAGTCTCGATCCATGCCAACCCAACAGACAGCCTCAGAGATACCTGTAGAGCACCTTTATGATCACCCAATTACGAAGTGATGTTTGATAGCACACAAGGTATTCCTATGGTATCCGGGAGTTGCATGATCTCATGGTCTAAGGAACAAATACTTGACATGAAGAAAGCTATAACAAATAACTTAAACGATATGATGCTAAGCTTACGATTGGGTCTAATCCATCACATAATTCTCCTAATGATGTGATCTCGTTATCAAATGACAACTCATGTCTATGGTTAGGAAACATTAACCATCTTTGATCAATGAGCTAGTCTAGTAGAATCTGGACACAGTGTAGTTTATGTATTCACACATGTATTTAAGTTTCTGATCAATACAATTCTAGCATGAATAATAAACCTTTATCACGATTAAGCAAATATAATAATAACCACTTTATTATTGCCTCTAGGGCATATTTCCAACAGTCTCCCACTTGCACTAGAGTCAATAATCTGGATTGCATTTTTTGCCCACGGAAGAGGTTTAGTCAACGGGTCTGCCACATTCAGATCCGTATGTACTTTGCAAAGTTCTATGTCTCCATCCTTGACATACTCACAAATGGAGTTGAAGCGTCGCTTGATGTGTTTGGTTCTCTTGTGAAATTTGGGCTCCTTGGCTATGACAATTGCTTCGGTGTTGTCTCAAAAGATTGTCATGGGACCCGATGCACTGGGTATTACACCCAGATCGGATATGAACTCCTTCGTCCAGACTCCTTCATGCATTGCTTCCGAAGCAGCTATGTACTCCGCTTCACATGTAGATCCTGCCACGACGCTCTGCTTAGAACTACACCAACTGACAGCTCCACCATTCAATATAAATATGTATCCGGTTTGAGACATAGAGTCACCCAGATCTGTGTCGAAGCTAGCATTGACGTAACCACTTACGACGAGCTCTTCGTCACCTACATAAACGAGAAATATATTCTTGGTCCTTTTTAGGTACTTCAAGATATTCTTGACCGTTGTCCAGTGATCCACTCCTGGATTACTTTGGTACCTCCCTGCCAAACTTATGGCAAGGCAAACATCAGGTCTGGTACACAGCATGGCATACTTTTATTGTCTCCCTATCTTCTGCCGTGGTCGGACTTCGAGTCTGACTCAATTTCACACCGTGCAACACATGCAAGAACTCTTTCTTTGACTGGTCCATTTTGAACTTCTTCATAACTTTGTCAAGGTATGTGCTTTGTGAAAGTCCTATTAAGCATCTTGATCTATCCCTATAGATATTGATGCCCAATCTGTACACAGCTTCACCAAGGTCATTCATTGAAAAATTCTTATTCAAATATCCTTTTATGCTATCCAGAAATTCTATATCATTTCCAATGAGCAATATGTCATCCACATATTGTTAGGTAACACAGTAATTTGGAAAAATTTCCTACGATAACGCAAGATCTATCTAGGTGATGCATAGCAATGATAGGGGAGAGTGTGTCCATGTACCCTCGTAGACCGAAAGCGGAAGCGTTTTAATAACGCGGTTGATGTAGTCAAACTTCTTCGTGATCCGACCGATCAAGTACCGAACGTACGGCACCTCCGCATTCAGCACACGTTCAGCTCGATGACGTCCCTCGTGCTCTTGATCCAGTTGAGGACGAGAGTGAGTTCCATCAGCACGAAGGTGTGGCGATGGTGATGATGATGTTACCGGCGCAGGGCTTCGCCTAAGCACTACGACGATATGATCGAGGTGTGTAACTGTGGAGGGGGGCACCGTACACGGTTAAGAGAAACTTGTGTGTTCTAGGGTGCCCCCTGCCCCCGTATATAAAGGAGCAAGGGGGAGTCAGGCCGGCCCCTAGGACGCACCCCAAGAGAGGAGTCCTACTAGGACTACTAGTCCTAGTAGGATTCCACCACAAGGGAGAAGGGGGAAGGAAAGGAGAGGGAGATGGAGTAGGAAAGGGGGGTGCCGCCCCCCTTCGCTTGTCCTATTCGGTCTCCAAGGGGGAGAGGCCTACCCTGGCTGCCCTCCTCTCTCTCCACTAAGGTCCATGTTGGCCCATTAGTTCCCCGGGGGGGGGGGGGGGTCCAGTAACCCCTCCGGCACTCCGGTTCTATCCGAAACTTCCCGGAACTCTTCCGGTGTCCGAATAACATGGTCCAATATATCAATCTTTATGTATCGACCATTTCGAGACTCCTCGTCACGTCCGTGATCTAATACGGAACTCCGAACAAACTTCGGTCATCAAAAGCACATAACTCTTAATACATATCGTCATCGAACGTTAAGCGTGCGGACCCTACGGGTTCGAGAACTATGTAGACATGACCGAGACTCATCTCTGGTCAATAACCAATAGCGGAACCTGGATGCTCATATTGGCTCCTACATATTCTACGAAGATCTTTATTGGTCAAACCGCATAACAACATGCGTTGTTCCCTTTGTCATCGGTATATTACTTGCCTGAGATTCGATCGTCGGTATCATCATACCTAGTTCAATCTCGTTACCGACAAGTCTCTTTACTCGTTCCGTAATACTTCATCCCGCAACTAACTCATTAGTCACATTGCTTGCAAGGCTTATAGTGATGAGCATTACCGAGAGGGCCCAGAGATACCTCTCCGAAACACGGAGTGACAAATCCTAATCTTGATCTATGCCAAGCCAACAAACACCTTTGGAGACACCTTGAAAGGATCGATATGGTTGACTAGAGGGGGGGTGAATAGGCAACTAACAATTTTTAGACTTTTCTTTAACAATTTAAACCTTGCAATGAAATAGGTTGTCTAGATGTGCAACTACGTGGACAACCTATATGATGCAAAGACAATGAGCACACAAGCAAGCAATGGATATAGCACAAGTAAGCTTGCAAAAGTAAAGGGATAAGATAACCAAGAGAGGAGCCGGTGGAGACGAGGATGTGTTACCGAAGTTCCTTCCTTTTAAGGGGAAGTACGTCTCCGCTAGAGCGGTGTGGAGGCACAATGCTCCCCAAGAAGCCACTAGGGCCACCGTAATCTCCTCACGCCCTCACACAATGCGAGATGCCGTGATTCCACTATTGGAGCCCTTGAAGGCGGCAACCGGACCTTTACAAACAAGATTGGGGCTATCTCCACAACACTTGGAGGCTCCCAATAAACCTGCGAAGCTTCACCACAATGGAGTATGGCTTCGAGGTGACCTCAACCGTCTAGGGTGCTCAACACCCAAGAGAAACAAGATCCGCAAGGGATAAGTGGGGGGAATCAAATATTCTGTGGTGGAAGTGTAGATCGGGCACTTGTCACCCAATCCCGAGCAAATCAACAAGTTTGATTGGCTAGGGAGAGAGATCGAGTGAAAAAGGAGCTTGGAGCAACAATGGAGCTTGGAGATGGAAGAGGTAGTCAACTAGAGGTAGAAGACGCCCCTTTTATAGTCGTGGACAAATTCCAACCGTTATCCACATGTTCAGCCCGCGACACACGGTACTACCGCTCCAGGGACGCGGTACTACCGCGAGGCTGTGCGGTACTACCGTGGCTGACCACAGTACTACCGCGACAGCAACACAGGCCGGAACTAGCCTGATAAGGGGGCAGTACTACCGCCTGCGCGGTACTATCGCACCCACCTGCGGTACTACCGCAAGGCAGGAAAGTCACGGCCTGGGAAGGGCCCGGATGAAATAAATTACATCCGTGCCTACTTCCGCTGAACCGGAGGAGGTGCAAAAATCTGACGCGGTACTACCGCCCGCGAGGCGCGGTACTACCGTGCGGGCGCGGATGTAAAAAATTTACATCCGCGCCTACTACCGCGACACTGCGGTACTAGGTAGGAGGACCACGGTACTACGACTCCTAGGGAGCGGTACTACCGTGGGCCTCCGCGGTACTACCGCGCTGGACGAGCGGTACTACCATGGAGGGCGCGGATGTAAAAAATTACATCCGCCCCTACTACCGCACCGGAGCGGCACAAGGCCAGGGAGCCACGGTACTACCGCTCCAGAAGGGCAGTACTACCGTGACACCCAGCGGTACTACCGCGTGTGCTTGCGGTACTACCGCAAGCACAACAGTAGTCGTCAGATTTCTGTACAACCAAGATAACGAAGGGAAGCTCCAAAGTGCAGGGAAAGGAGGAACAAGTGTACGTGTTGATTCCACCCAAACCTTTCCGACGCGGACCCCCTCTTAATAGTACGACTCTCCTACGACTCAAATCCACCAAAGAGAAACGTAGAATGACGCCGACTTCAATAGTCTCCGAGGGGCACCGAATCGTCTCATGCCTAGATATGAATAACCTGAGAAACTCAAGGCACACGATTAGTCCGCAAAAGCATTGTCATCAATCACCAAAACACCTGAGGGAAGAATATGCCCTTACAATCTCCCCCTTTTTGGTGGATTGATGACAACACGGGATTTGCATATGGATAAGATAATTTAGAGCAGGGGCAAACCCCACCTCTCTAAAATATAGACGGGCTCCCCCTAGATGTGTGCACTTTAGATGAATGCTTTGGACTGCATAGCACACAGACTAGGATCAACACTCCCCCTATATTTTAGAGACTAAGACATGATAATAAGCAAAACATGGCATAAAAATAGCACAATATAACACGAGCTCGCTAGGATAGATAGAGTGCATATGTCTTACACCATACGAAGTAAAGCTACCGAGGTTCAACCGAGAAAGCAGCAAACACACGACACAAACAAAAAAGCAGCAAACACATGACACACTCGCAAATCCCTACACTCTCTCCCCCTTTGGCATCGAGACGCCAAAAAGGCAGAGAGGACACCTACACACAAGAGGTGGCTCAAGCAGAGAACTCGTCCCAATCCTATCCATCGGATGCCTCGGCAGCAGGGATGGTCTCCTCGACATCCTCCTCAGACTCAGTCCACCTGTAGCCCTGCTTCTCCATCCACTCGGCTTCTGGAGTGATGTGCTCCTCAGACCCGCCAGACACTGCCTCACCATAGAGCTGCAAGATCTTGTTGTCCCGGCGACGACTCTCCTTGGACGCCACGTGAGTCCTGTACTGCCCCTTGGCTTGCATGCAGAAAAGAGTCTTCATCTTGTCCTTCAGCTTCTTGGCCCATGATGGCATAGAGGCACTCTGGGAAGGTCTAGCAGCATGGCCCTCAGCAACATCCTCAGGGCCAACATCCTCCTCATCAACAGCAGTCCGAGCAGCAGTCACCTTGGCGCGAGTAGTGGTGTTGGCCCAGTTGGGTTTGATACGCAGGCAGATGGGCTCATGGCGAACCCAGTCAGGAGCAAGAAACATCAGCAGGAAACATCTTCTCCCAAGTCTTCGAAATTAGCAGAAACAGATAGGGCCCATAGATAGGCACCTTGCGGTTGAATACTGCAAACCGGAGCTCACACCACATGATGTGTGAGACATCAAGTGGCTGTGACTGAGACGAACGAGCATCCTCGCAGATGAGCATCATATCTACCATATAGGCATGAACCTTGTCTTTATCACCGATGCGAGGAAACAAGGAGTTGCGGAAGATGCGATACATGATATCCAGGAAAGGGTTGAGCACCAAAGTTGTCTTGCCATTGGCGAGTGCCTTCTCAACCATGAAAGGGGTAAGTCTGTCCTTGCTGGCAGAATCAGCATTGGCATGCAGGCGAACACCCACTGGAGAGGCGAGACCATCATCAGGAACCTGGAGGAGATCCATGAACTCCTTCCAGGTAGCAGACAGCTTACGGCCGTTGGTCATCCAGGTCATCCTCCGTTCCTCATCGGAGTGAAAGTAGACTGAGGCAAAGAACTGACAGATGAGCTCAGGGTCATAGTCGAGGTGGAAGGTAATCACATGCTCAATGCCAAACTGCTCCACCAAGTCCAGAGCCTCTCCAAAGTAGTCACGAAACTTGTCCTTCCTCATGTGATGCATATCAATCCACTTCACCTCCACATAGGTGTTCTGATTGTTCTTGATGACATCCAGATAGATGTTGACCTGTTGCTTGTTCCAGAACAACTCACAACCTCTGAAGGTGGCACGCGGATGCACATAAGGGTGAAGCTGCCTGAGACGGACATAATCAACTTGGGCAATCTCATCCATGCCCTTAGCGGTCTCCTTGTGCTTGCTAGCAGAGTGCTTGATATTGCGCTTGGAGGCAGACGAGCCTTCTGGTACTTCACCTGGGTTGCGCAAACGCTTGGAGCCAGTGTCACGACTGGGGTTGGACCGGCGAGAGCCACCACCTGAGACACACACGCAAAACACCAAAGACGCGAAAGGATCAATGCAAAGGCCACGAACAAGCACAAGAAACCCATAGAAGACATACGAGAAAGTTGGCATGCGAAAGAAGTGAGCCACGGTACAACTGCCATTGCATGCGGTACTAAAGGATTAGTACTGCTCCAAACGCGGTAGTACCGTGCGAGGTCACGGTAGTACCATGGTTGGAGCGGAAGTAAACTTTTAGTACCGCACAAAGCGCGGTAGTACCGCTCCCGAAGGGCGGTAGTATCGTGCAAGCGGTAGTACCGCCCCAGATGGGCGGTAGTACCGCGTCGCGTCAGATCCAACTGTCGGTTTGAATCTGAAAAAGAACCACGAAACAATGGCGGTGCTACAGTGATCCGATCTAGCGCAAGACAACAATACAAGTAAATCCTATGCAATACCACACTCCTTCATCCTACTCTTGCAAAGATTAAGCCTAGGAATCTCAAGAACACACAAGTTTCCCCCAAAACCTAGAAACACTAAACACAAAGAACATGGAAAGGGAGTTGGGGAAAAACCTTGGTCCATAGCAAGAGCACGTGGTGGGGAACGATCCCACCGGTCGGAATCCCGGGAGGGCAGCCGGTGGAGGAGATCCGGCGACGAACGCCGGCTCCGTTCTTGAGCGAGGGAGAGAAGGAGGCGACGTGGAGAGAGAGAGGATAGCGAATGGGTAGGGGGAGTTAACACTCCCCCTGCCTGTCCTTATCCCCACGCGCTCGAACCGGCACGGTAGTACCGCGTATCATCGCGGTAGTACCGCTCGGGCGGAAGTACCGCGCCGAGGTGGTAGTACCGCTCAACCAGGCGGCAGTAAAAAAATTACTAACGCGTGGTGACGGTAGTACCGTGCTCCCGCTAGCGGTAGTACCGTGGCAGGCCGCGGTAGTACCGTGGCCGACCGCGGTAGTACCGTGAGCTCAAGACACCGCAAGTTTCAACAAAAAGAAGAGGCCTTTGCACGGAAACTTTTCACACACAAGAAACACAAGAACACGCACAAACCAGAGGCAAGAAGACAACAAGAAACCACCAAGCGACAAAGCCTCTCGAGGAGAGAGGGCGGTGGCCGAAGCCACCTATGTTTGAGCTGGATGGTATGGCACCGCGAAGAATTATCCTTGGGCCCATGACCAAAACTCGCCTTTGAAGCACAAGCACCATTAAAAATGGCTAATGTGAAAGAGGTGATCGATTTATGCATAATGGGGGGAGGGAGAGTTCATTGAGAGAACAACATTCCCCCTATGTCCATGCCTACACCTAAACTAGACAACATGTTGAGTGTGGTGGGGGGTGTACGGGTTCAAGTCACATTGCTCAAATCAATGATATTTAGCTCATGCCTTAACTCACGAAATCTTGCTTCATCCAAGGGCTTCGTGAAAATATCTGCAAGGTTATCATGAGTGTTGACATACTTGAGCTCGATCTCCCCTCGCCTAATGTGATCCCGGATGAAGTGATACCGAATCTCAATGTGCTTCGTCTTGAAGTGTTGTACCGGGTTGAGAGAAATCTTGATAGCACTTTCATTATCACACCAAAGAGGCACTTTGTCACAAATGACACCGTACTCCTTTAAAGTTTGCCTCATCCATAGGAGTTGAGCACAACAACTACCGGCCGCCACATACTCCGCTTCGGTGGACGAGAGGGACACACAACTTTGCTTCTTGGAAGACCAACTTACCAAAGAGCAACCAAGAAATTGGCACCCTCCGGAAGTGGACTTCCTATACACTTTGTCCCCCGCCCAATCGGAATCCGTGAAACCTTCAAGCTTGAAATTTGCTCCTCTTGGGTACCATAAGCCAAAGTTTGGGGTATGAGCCAAATATCGAAAGATTCGCTTGACCGCCACAAAGTGACTTTCCTTTGGTGCGGCTTGAAACCGTGCACACATCTCCACACTCAACATGATATCCGGTATAGATGCACAAAGGTAAAGCAAGGAGCCAATCATGCAGCGATATACCTTTTGATCCACCGCTTTACCATTGGGATCGATGTCAAGTTGGCACTTGGTAGGCATTGGTGTAGAAGCCGGCTTGACATCACTTAGCTTGAATCTTTTAAGCATGTCTTGAGTGTATTTGGCTTGGTTGATGAAGGTTCCTTCTCTTTGTTGTTTGATGTCGAAACCAAGGAAGAACTTCAACTCTCCCATCGAAGACATCTTGAACTTGGAGGTCATGAGAGCAGCAAATTCCTCATTGAAAGCTTTGTTAGGAGAACCAAAGATAATATCATCAACATATAGTTGGCATACAAACAACTCCCCTTTGACCCTCTTAGTAAAAAGAGTGGGATCGATTTGTCCTACTTCAAATCCACGATCTTGTAGCAACTCGGTAAGGTGGTCATACCACGCACGTGGGGCTTGTTTAAGGCCATAGAGTGCCTTATCGATTTGATACACGTGATCCGGGAAGTAGGGGTCCTCGAACCCGGGGGGTTGCTTGACATAAACCAACTCATTAATGGGACCATTAAGAAAAGCACTTTTCACATCCATTTGTTGCAACTTAAAGTTGTGATGGGAAGCATAGGCAATCAACAAACGAATGGATTCAAGACGAGCAACGGGAGCAAAGGTTTCACCGTAGTCGATGCCCTCGACTTGGGAGTAGCCTTGTGCTACCAATCTTGCCTTGTTGCGAATGATGTTCCCATGAGCATCTTGCTTATTCTTGAAGATCCACTTTGTTCCAATGACGTTGTGGTTCCCCGAAGGTCTTGGCACCAATCTCCACACCTTGTTGTACTCGAAGTTGTTTAGTTCTTCATGCATGGCATTGAGCCAACCTGAGTCTTCGAGCGCCTCATAGACCTTTTGGGGTTCAACACAAGAGACAAACGCATGATGTTCACAATAGTTAGCTAATTGTCTACGAGTGCTTACCCCCTTTCTTAGACTTCCAACCACGTTTTCCATGAGATGTCCTTGGGTGGTGAGTTTGGAAGCAATCTTCGCGGCACGACGCTCTAATTCTTCCTCGGGAGTGGAAGGAGGAAGGTTAACTTGATCATCTTGAGCGCCGTCTTGAGCTTGCTCATGATCTTGAACTTGCTCGAGGGGGAGAACTTGACCTTGGGCATCATTTGGAGATTCAACTCCATCTTGAGGTTGATCTTGCCCTTGGTCTTGTTCATGAAGGTGAGGGCCTTCACTTTGTTCTTCGGAAGCGTGTGGGTCTTGGGGAGGTGATGGCTCCACTTGAGTGGAGCATTGTCCTTCTCCTTCGGCCACAAGGGGTTCCTCAATGGGTAGGATATGACCAATACCCATTCTTCTTATGGCTTGGGGAGGAATTTCATCACCTACATCACAAGTACCACTTTGCTCCACTTGGGAGCTGTTATTTTCATCAAACTCTACGTTACACGTCTCCTCAATGAGTCCGTTGGACTTGTTGAGAACACGGTAAGCATGAGAGTTTGTAGCATAACCAACAAATATGCCCTCATGAGCTCTAGCTTCAAATTTAGACAAACGAACACCTTTCTTGAGAATGAAACACTTACACCCGAACACCCGGAAGTACTTGAGATTGGGCTTGTTCCCGGTGAGTATCTCATATGGAATCTTGTTCAAGCCTTTGCGGAGATAGAGCCGATTGGATGCACGACAAGCTGTGTTGATGGCTTCGGCCCAAAAGTTGTATGGAGACTTGAACTCCGCCATCATGGTCCTTGCCGCATCCATCAACGTCCGGTTCTTTCTCTCCACAACACCATTTTGTTGAAGGGTATATGGTGCAGAATATTGATGCTTGATCCCTTCATCACTAAGAAACTCATCCAAGGTGTAGTTCTTGAACTCGGTGCCGTTGTCACTTCTTATTGTCAAGATCTTTGCATCATGTTGACATTGAGCTTCATTTGCAAAGTCGATGACGGTTTGTTGGGTCTCACTCTTCCTCTTGAAGAAGTATACCCAAGTGTATCTTGAATAATCATCCACTACCACCAAGCAATACTTTCTACCCCCAAGACTATCAAAGGATGGGGGCCCAAAGAGATCCATGTGAAGGAGCTCCAAGGGTCTCTTCGAGTAGATGATAGTCGTGGGAGGGTGAGCCGTCTCATGAAGCTTTCCTTCGATACAAGCACTGCAAACACGATCTTTGGCAAAACTAACATTCGTTAGTCCATGAACATGGTCCCCCTTGAGAAGATTTTGCAAAGATCTCATATTGACGTGGGCTAAGTGGTGATGCCAAAGCCATCCCACATCAACTTTAGCCATTAGGCATGTCGCGGTCTTAGTGGGTTGCTCCGAGAAGTTAACCACATAGAGGCCGTTCTCGACATGCCCAACAAAGGCTACTTTAAGAGTCTTGCTCCACAAGAGGGCCACGGTATCAATATCAAAGAAGGTGGCAAAACCCATGAGTGCGAGTTGACGAAGGAAAGTAAATTGAACGCAAGGGACTCAACAAGCATGACTTTCTCGATCGTTAGATCATGAGAAATGACAACCTTGCCAAGACCCAATACCTTAGAATGTGAGGCATCACCCCATTCGACATTGGTGGGCATAGATGGGATATTGTGCATGTCCACCACCAAGTCCTTGCTCCCGATCATATGATTTGTTGCTCCACTATCGAGCAACCATGATCCCCCACCAGAAGCAAACACCTACAAGAGATCAATGCTTGGTTTTAGGTACCCATTGAGTAATGGGTTCTTTGATGTTAGTAACAAGGGTCTTAGGAACCCAAATAGACCATTCAATGTACTCATAAGGAGAACCAACAAATTTAGCATAAACATGTCCATCACTAGCACGACACAACACATAAGAGGGGTTAAAGTCGCCGACTTTGTTGTGAGAGATGGCGTTGTGCCCTTTGGCTTCACCACTCTTCCCATTGTTCTTATTCTCCTTAGGAGCACCTTCTCCCTCCTTCACAAAGGTTTGCGTGAGCGGAGGAGGTCGATTGGTCTTGCTCATCTTCTCCTTGTTCTTCTTCTTGTTCTTGGACTTGGGTGCGAACCCAACTCCCTCCTTGCCCACAACTTCCTTTTGATTGCTCAAAAGGTCATTTAGGTTCTTCTCGCCTTGTATGCATGACACAAGACCTTTCTCGAGTTGTTCCTTCAACTTGGCATTTTCCTCCAAAAGATGCACATGCTCACAACATGGGTTACTAGCATTTGCATTATCAATTAAGACCATGTGAGGAAATATGGCCTTTTCTTTAGTTAGCTTAACTTGGAGTTGAGCATGAGACTCCTTGAGGGTGGCATGAGCACTTTTCAAGACCTTGTGGGCCTTGTCAAGTACATCAAACTCCTCCGTGAGTCTAACATGATCAACCCCAAGTTTAGCCTTCTCGGAAGCTAGAACACGAGACACAACAAGAGCATGATCAAGATCTTTCTTTAGTTTAGCATGACCATCGTTGTGTGACTCCTCAAGAGCCAAACGATGCTCACGCTCTTCCTCAAGAGCATTAGAGAGATCCGAAATCTCATCGGCATAGTCATGGCTATGACTTTCCATCTTAGTGATGGTTTCTTCATGAGCCTCGATCATGTCATTGGCTTCACCAAGTTGTTCCAAGAGAGCAATGAAATGCTTCTTGGATTTGCCCTTGAGCTTACTCATGAAGGACTCAAATTCATTGATCTCCTCATTAGACCCCTTACCATTATCAAAATCATCCGTTGAAGAAGGGTTAGGAATAATGGTGGTTTTGATGTTGGGGGTTACCTTGTTGGTGGCCTTAGCCATGAGGCACTTGGCGGTGATGTTCTCGTTAGGTGCATCGAAGAGAGACACCCGAGGAGTTGAGACAATGGCAATGGATGCCATGGCCATTGTTTCACCATCTTCATCATCATCGTCATCCTCACGGTATTCTTCTTGAACCACCAACCCGTGAGAAGGAGTCTTCTTGGTGAAGTTGTTCTTGTTGGGGAAGGACTTGGCTTTGTCTTTTCGAATGAACTTGCCACCATTGTCTTCCCGCTTCTCGTATGGACAATCCGCAACGAAATGACTGACATTGCCACAGTTGAAACAAGTTCTAACTCGTTGCTTCCCTTTGAGGCCACTTGAGTTGTTCTTGTTGAAATTGGGTCTTGTAGTCTTCTTACTCCAAAACTGTCTTGAGGCAAGAGCCATGTGCTCATGATAATCATACTTCGTGTCCTCGGGGTTGCTCTCCTCATCTTCCTCTTCTTCTTCTTCTTCCACACTAACCTTGGCCTTTAAGGCAAGATTGGGCTTCTTTGCCCTTTGGGAACGGAGCACCGCATTGTCGGTGGTCTTATCCAAGATGTTCATTGCAACAAACTCATCCAACACTTCACCAGAGGTCATGGAGTGGAAGTCCGGTCTTTGGCGGATGACGGAGGACATGGCCTTGTTATAGGGCATCATGGCCTTGAGGAACTTGCGCTTGATCCAGTTGTCACCCGTGTCCTTACTCCCATGATCTCGGAGTGCGACCGCAAGTTTGGTCACTCTTCGAAAGAGCTCACGAGGTTCTTCATCCTCTTTCATTGCAAACTCATCGGCTTCATCTTGCACCACTTCATAGTTGGAGCGTTGAATGCTAGCACTTCCTCGATACATACGCTCGACACACTTCCATGCTTCTTTAGCCATGACATGAGGTCGAAGATGAGGGAGATCTTCGGGAAGGATAGCATCTTGGATGATGAAGAGAGCACTCTCATTGAATTGGTTGTCCACTTCTTCTCGAGGGGTGAAGTTGCTTGGATCATGAGGATAGAAACCTTCTTCAATAATTCTCCAAAGGTTAGTATTCACATGTTTTAAATGACGCTTGAAGCGATAGACCCAAGAATCAAAATCTTCATTTTTCACATATTTAGGAGGAGGACCGGCATGATTCAAATGCGTAGAGGGGATCGGTCCTTTATACACCAGGGGTTCCACATGGGCATAGATGCCGGTGCCATTTCTACCACTAGTAGACGGACTCTTTTCACTATTAGCTTCCCCCTTGTCGGGGTTAGCATCCGTCACCTTGTTAGTGGGATCACCCACTTTCATCGGCGAGGTAGATAGTTTGAGTCCCTCTAGGAATTCAGTAAACATGCTTTTAACCTCGACCGTCATGGAGGTTTTCAATGTGTCTAAAGCCACATTGAATTCCTCACGAGAGACCGAGGTTCCCCCTTCGGCCGAAGACGAGACGGGATTCACACCGGAGTGCTCCTCCGCACCATCGTTGACGTCAACCATACTCTTCGGACGACAAAGTCCTTAATAAAGAGACGAGGCTCTGATACCAATTGAAAGGATCGATATGGTTGACTAGAGGGGGGGGGTGAATAGGCAACTAACAATTTTTAGACTTTTCTTTAACAATTTAAACCTTGCAATGAAATAGGTTGTCTAGATGTGCAACTACGTGGACAACCTATATGATGCAAAGACAATGAGCACACAAGCAAGCAATGGATATAGCACAAGTAAGCTTGCAAAAGTAAAGGGATAAGATAACCAAGAGAGGAGCCGGTGGAGACGAGGATGTGTTACCAAAGTTCCTTCCTTTTAAGGGGAAGTACGTCTCCGCTAGAGCGGTGTGGAGGCACAATGCTCCCCAAGAAGCCACTAGGGCCACCGTAATCTCCTCACGCCCTCACACAATGCGAGATGCCGTGATTCCACTATTGGAGCCCTTGAAGGCGGCAACCGGACCTTTACAAATAAGATTGGGGCTATCTCCACAACACTTGGAGGCTCCCAATAAACCTGCGAAGCTTCACCACAATGGAGTATGGCTTCGAGGTGACCTCAACCGTCTAGGGTGCTCAACACCCAAGAGAAACAAGATCCGCAAGGGATAAGTGGGGGAAATCAAATATCCTGTGTTGGAAGTGTAGATCGGGCACTTGTCACCCAATCCCGAGCAAATCAACAAGTTTGATTGGCTAGGGAGAGAGATCGAGTGAAAAAGGAGCTTGGAGCAACAATGGAGCTTGGAGATGGAAGAGGTAGTCAACTAGAGGTAGAAGACGCCCCTTTTATAGTCGTGGACAAATTCCAACCGTTATCCACATGTTCAGCCCGCGACACACGGTACTACCGCTCCAGGGACGCGGTACTACCGCGAGGCTGTGCGGTACTACCGTGGCCGACCACAGTACAACCGCGACAGCAACACGGGCCGGAACTAGCCTGATAAGGGGGCAGTACTACCGCTTGCGCGGTACTACTGCACCCACCTGCGGTACTACCGCAAGGCAGGAAAGTCACGGCCTGGGAAGGGCGCGGATGAAATAAATTACATCCGTGCCTACTTCCGCTGAACCGGAGGAGGTGCAAAAATCCGACGCGGTACTACCGCCCGCGAGGCGCGGTACTACCGTGCGGGCGCGGATGTAAAAAATTACATCCGCGCCTACTACCGCGACACTGCAGTACTAGGTAGGAGGACCATGGTACTACGACTCCTAGGGAGCGGTACTACCGTGGGCCTCCGTGGTACTACCGCGCTGGACGAGCAGTACTACCGTGGAGGGCGCGGATGTAAAAAATTACATCCGCCCCTACTATCGCACCGGAGCGGCACAAGGCCAGGGAGCCGCGGTACTACCGCTCCAGAAGGGCGGTACTACCGTGACACCCAGTGGTACTACCGCAAGCACAGCAGTAGTCGTCAGATTTCTGTACAACCAAGATAGCGAAGGGAAGCTCCAAAGTGCAGGGAAAGGAGGAACAAGTGTACGTGTTGATTCCACCCAAACCTTTCCGACGCGGACCCCCTCTTAATAGTACGGCTCTCCTACGACTCAAATCCACCAAAGAGAAACGTAGAACGACGCCGACTTCAATAGTCTTCGAGGGGCACCGAATCGTCTCATGCCTAGATATGAATAACCTGAGAAACTCAAGGCACACGATTAGTCCGCAAAAGCATTGTCATCAATCACCAACACACCTGAGGGAAGAATATGCCCTTACACACCTGTAGAGCATCTTTATAATCACCCATTTACGTTGTGACGTTTGATAGCACACAAAGTGTTCCTCCGGTATTCGGGAGTTGCAAAATCTCATAGTCTGAGGAACATGTATAAGTCATGAAGAAAGCAGTAGCAATGAAACTGTAATGATCATAATGCTAAGCTAACGGATGGGTCATGTCCATCACATCATTCTCCTAATGATGTGTTCTTGTTCATCAAATCACAACACATGTCTATGGTAGGAAAAATAATCATCTTTTATTAACGAGCTAGTCAAGTAGAGGCATACTAGGGACATTTTGTTTTGTCTATGTATTCACACATGTACTAAGTTTCCGGTTAATACAATTCTAGCATGAATAATAAACATTTATCATGAAATAAGGAAATAAATATTAACTTTATTATTGCCTCTAGGGCATATTTCCTTCAATCTCCCACTTGCACTAGAGTCAATAATCTAGATTACATAGTAATGCTTCTAACACCCATGGAGTTTTGGTGTTGATCATGTTTTGCTCGTGGAAGAGGCTTAGTCAATGGTCTGCAACATTCAGATCCGTATGTATCTTGCAAATTTCTATGTCCCCTTTCGAAACTTGATGACGGATGGAATTGAAGCGTCTCTTGATGTGCTTGATTCTCTTGTGAAATCTGGATTCCTTTGTTGGAAATATGCCCTAGAGGCAATAATAAAAGGATTATTATTATATTTCCTTGTTCATGATAATTGTCTTTTATTCATGCTATAATTGTATTATCTGGAAATCGTAATACACGTGTGAATACTTAGACCAAATACGTCCCTAGTAAGCCTCTAGTTGACTAGCTTGTTGGTCAACAGATAGTCATGGTTTCCTGACTATGGACATTAGATGTCGTTGACAACGGGATCACATCATTAGGAGAATGATGTGATGGACAAGACCCAATCCTAAGCATAGCACAAGATCGTGTAGTTCGTTTTGCTAGAGCTTTTCAAATGTCAAGTATCTCTTCCTTAGACCATGAGATCGTGTCACTCCCAGATACCGTAGGAGTGCTTTGGGTGTACCAAACGTCACAACGTAACTGGGTGACTATAAAGGTGCACTACAGGTATCTCCAAAAGTGTCTGTTTGGTTGACACGGATCGAGACTGGGATTTGTCACTCCATATGACGGAGAGGTATCTCTGGGCCCACTCGGTAATGCATCATCATAATGAGCTCAAAGTGACCAAGTGTTTGGTCACCGGATCATGCATTACGGTACGAGTAAAGTGACTTTCCGGTAACGAGACTGAACGAGGTATTGGGATACCGACGATCGAGTCTCGGGCATGTAACGTATCGATTGACAAAGGGAATTGTATACGGGGTTGATTCAATCCTCGACATCGTGGTTCATACGATGAGATCATCGAGGAGCATGTGGGAGCCAACATGGGTATCCAGATCCCGCTGTTGGTTATTGACCGGAGAGCCATCTCAGTCATGTCTGCATGTCTCCCGAACCCGTAGGGTCTACACACTTAAGGTTCGGTGACGCTAGGGTTATTAGGAAGACTTGTATGTGATTACCGAATGTTGTCCGGAGTCCCGGATGAGATCCCGTACGTCACGAGGAGTTCTGGAATGGTCCGGAGGTGAAGATTTATATATGGGAAGTTGTCATACGGACACCGGAAAGTTTCGGGGGCATATCGGTATTGTACCGGGGCCACCAGAGGGGTTCCGAGGGTCCACCGGGAGGGGCCACCCCTCTCGGAGGGCCTCATGGGCCGCAAGGGGCAGGGTACCAGCCCCTGGAGGGCTGCCCCCCCCCCTTGGGCCCATGCGCCTAGAGTTGGGGGGGACCCTAGTGGGGGCGCCCCCCTTGCTTGGGGGGCAAGCCCCCCTCCCTGGCCGCCGCCCCCCCTCTAGATATCATCTAGAGGGGGCCGGCCCTCTTCCCCTTCCCCTATAAATAGAGGGGCGAGGGGAGGACTGAACACCTGATCCAAGGCGCAGCCCCTCCCTCCCCAACACCTCTTTTCCTCCGTTGAGTGCTTGGCGAAGCCCTGTCGGAGTACTGCCTCTCCACCATCATCACGCTGTCGTGCTGCTGCTGGAGCCTTCTTCCTCAACCTCTCCTTCCCCCTTGCTGGATCAAGAAGGAGGAGACGTCATCCGCTCCGTATGTGTGTTGAACACGGAGGTGATGTCCGTTCGGCACTTGGTCATCGGTGATTTGGATCACGGCGAGTACGACTCCATCATCCTCGTTCCCTTGAACGCTTCCGCATGCGATCTACAAGTGGTATGTAGATGCTTCCCTCTCCTATCACTCGTTGCTTAGATGAACTCATAGATGGATCTTGGTGAAACCGTAGGAAAAATTTTAATTTCCTGGAACATTCCCCAACATCCTTTGCCAAGGCAATTGCACCAGCATTGTCACAAAAGATTTTCATTGGACCCAATGCACTAGGTATGACACCTAGATCGGATATGAACTACTTCACACAGACTCCTTCATTTGCTGCTTCTGAAGCAGCAATGTACTCCGCTTCACACATAGATCCCGCTAGGACGCTCTGCTTGGAGCTGTACCAGCTGACAGCTCCTCCATTCAATAAAAATACGTATCCAGATTGCGACTTAGAGTCATTCGGATCAGTGTCAAAGCTTGCGTCGATGTAACCGTTTACGACGAGCTCTTTGTCACCTCCATAAACGAGAAACATATCCTTAGTACTTTTCAGGTATTTCAAGATGTTCTTGACCACCGTCCAGTGCTCCACTCCGGGATTACTTTGGTACCACCCTGCTATGCTTATATCAAGGCACACATCAGGTATGGTACACAGCATTGCATACATGATAGAACCTATGGCTGAAGCATAGGGAATGACTTTCATTTTCTCTCTATCTTCTGCAGTGGTCGGGCATTGAGTCTGACTCAACTTCACACCTTGTAACACAGGCAAGAACCCTTTCTTTGACTAATCCATTTTGAACTTCTTCAAAACTTTATCAAGGTATGTGCTTTGTGAAAGTCCAATTAAGCGTCTTGATCTATCTCTATAGATCTTGATGCCCAATATGTAAGCAGCTTCTCTGAGGTCTTTCATTGAAAGAACTCTTATTCAGGTATCCCTTTATGCTATCCAGAAATTCTATATCATTTCCAATCAGCAATATGTCATCCACATATAATACTAGAAATGCTACAGAGCTCCCACTCACTTTCTTGTAAATACAGGCTTCTCCAAAAGTCTGTATAAAACCATATGCGTTGATCACACTATCAAAGCGTTTATTCCAACTCCGAGAGGCTTGCACCAGTCCATAAATGGATCGACGGAGGTTGCACACTTTGTTAGCACCCTTTGGATCGACACAACCTTTTGGTTGCATCATATACAACTGTTCTTCCAGAAATCCATTCAGGAATACAATTTTGACATCCATCTGCCAAATTTAATAATCATAAAATGCGGCAATCGCTAACATGATACGGACAGACTTAAGCATCGCTACTGGTGAGAAAGTCTCATTGTAGTCAACTCCTTGAACTTGTTGAAAACCTTTCACAACAAGTCAAGCTTTGTAGACAGTAACATTACTGCCAGCGTCAGTCTTCTTCTTGAAGATCCATTTATTTTCTATGGCTTGTCGATCATCGGGCAAGTCCACCAAAGTCCACACTTTGTTCTCATACATGGATCCCATCTCAGATTTCATGGCCTCAAGCCATTTCGCAGAATCTGGGCTCATCGTTGCTTCCTCATAATTCGCAGGTTCACCATGGTCTAGTAACATGACTTCCAGAACAGGATTACCGTACCAGTCTGGTGCGAATCTCACTCTGGAAGACCTATGAGGTTTGGTAGTAACTTGATCTGAAGTTTCATGATCATCATCATTAGCTTCCTCACTAATTGCTGTAGGAATCACTGGAACTGATTTCTGTGATGAACTACTTTCCAATAAGGGAGAAGGTAAAATTACCTCATCAAGTTCTACTTTCCTCCCACTCACTTCTTTTGAGATAAACTCCTTCTCTAGAAAGGATCCATTCTTAGCAACAAATATTTTGCCTTCAGATCTGTGATAGAAGGTGTACCCAACAGTTTCCTTTGGGTATCCTATGAAGACGCACTTCTCCGATTTGGGTACGAGCTTATCAGGTTGAAGCTTTTTCACATAAGCATCCCAGCCCCAAACTTTAAGAAACGACTACTTTGGTTTCTTGCCAAACCACAATTCATAAGGTGTTGTCTCAACGGATTTTGATGGTGCCCTATTTAAAGTGAATGCAACCGTCTCTAAAGCATAACCACAAAATGATAGCGGTAAATTAGTAAGAGACATCATAGATCACACCATATCCAATAAAGTACGGTTATGACGTTCGGACACACCATTTCGTTGTGTTGTTCCAGGTGGCGTAAGTTCTGAAACTATCCCATGTTGTTTCAAATGAAGACCACACTCGTAACTCAAATATTCTCCTCCACGGTCAGATCGTAGAAACTTTATTTTCTTGTTACGATGATTTTCCACTTCACTCTGAAACTCTTTGAACTTTTCAAATGTTTCAGACTTATGCTTCATTAAGTAGACATACCCATATCTGCTCAAATCATCTGTGAAGGTAAGAAAATAACGATACCTACCACGAGCCTCAACACTCATTGGACCGCATACATCTGATGTATTATTTCCAATAAGTCAGTAGCTCGTTCCATTGTTCCGGAGAATGGAGTTTTAGTCATCTTGCCCATGAGGCACGGTTTGCAAGCACCAAGTGATTCATAATCAAGTGATTCCAAAAGTCCATCAACATGGAATTTCTTCATGCTCTTTAGACCAATATGACCCGAACGGCAGTGTCACAAATAAGTTACACTATCATTATCTGCTTTGCATCTTTTGGCTTTAATATTATGAACATGTGTATCATCACGATCGAGATTCAACAAAAATAGACCACTCAGCAAGGGTGCATGACCATAAAAGATATTAATCATATAAATATAACAACCATTATTATCTTATTTAAATGAATAACTATCTCACATCAAACAAGATCCAGCTATAATGTTCATGCTCAACGCAGGCACCAAATAACAATTATTCAGGTCTAAAACTAATCCCGAAGGTAGATGTAGAGGTAGCGTGCCGACGGCGACCACATTGACCTTGGAACCATTTCCCACGCGCATCGTCACCTCATCCTTAGCCAATCTTTGTTTAATCCGTAGCCCCTATTTTGAGTTGCAAATATGAGCAACAGAACCAGTATCAAATACCCCAACTACTATGAGCATTAGGAAGGTACACATCAATAACATGTATATCAAATATACCTTTCACTTTGCCATCCTTCTTATCCGCCAAATACTTGGGGCAGTTCTGCTTCCAGTGACCAGTCCCTTTGAAGTAGAAGCACTCAGTTTCAGGCTTAGGTCCATATTTGGGTTTCTTCTCCTGAGAAACAACTTTCCTGCCGTTCTTCTTGAAGTTCCCCTTCTTCCCTTTGTCCTTTTTCTTGAAACTAGTGGTCTTATTGACCATCAACACTTGATGCTCCTTTTTGATTTCTACCTCCGCGGCCTTTAGCATTCCGAAGAGCTCAGGAATTGTCTTGTTCATCCCTTGCATATTATAGTTCATCACGAAGCCTTTATAGCTTGGTGGCAGTGATTGAAGAATTCTTTCAATGACACTATCATCAGGAAGATTAACTCCCAGCTGAGTCAAGTGGTTATGGTACCCAGACATTCTGCATATGTGTTCACTGACAGAACTATTCTCCTCCATTTTGCAGCTGTAGAACTTGTTGGAGATTTCATATCTCTCAACTCGGGCATTTACTTGAAATATTAACTTCAACTCTTGGAACATCTCATATGCTCCATGACGTTCAAAACGTCTTTGAAGTCCCGATTCTAAGCCGTAAAGCATGGCACACTGAACTATCGAGTAGTCATCAATATGCGTCTGCCAGACATTCACTATGTCTGCAGTTGCTGGCGCGGGCGGTACACCTAACGGTGCTTCTAGGACGTAATTCTTCTGTGCAGCAATGAGGATAATCCTCAAGTTACAGACCTAGTCCGTGTAGTTGCTGCCATCATCTTTCAACTTAGCTTTTTCTAGGAACGCATTAAAATTCAAAGGAACGGTAGCACGGGCCATTGATCTACAATAACATAGACATGCAAAATAACTATCAGGACTAAGTTCATTATAAATTAAAGTTCAGTTAATCATATTACTTAAGAACTCCCTGATACGTCTCCAACGTATCTATAATTTATGAAGTATTCATGCCATTATATTATCATTCTTGGATGTTTTACAATCATTTTATAGCGACTTTATATCATTTTTTTGGGACTAACCTAGTGACCTAGTGCCCAGTGCCAGTTGTTGTTTTTTTGCTTGTTTTTTACATCGCAGGAAATCAATACCAAACGGAGCCCAAACGCAACGAAACTCCACAGAGATTTTTTATGGACCAGAAGGAAACCAATGGGCCAGGGCTGCACCTCGGGGCTGCCCCGAGCGGGGCACAACCCACCAGGGCGCGCCAGGGCCCCCTGGTGCGCCCAGGTGGGTTGTGCCCACCTCGGTGGCCTCCTGCATCCCCTCTTTACCCTATAAATTCACAAATATTCCAAAACCTATCGGGGTTAACCTAGATCAGAAGTTCCGCTGCCGCAAAGTCTCTTTATCTGTGAAAACCAATCTAGACCCCGTTCCGGCACCCTACCGGAGGGGGGAATCATCTCCGGTGGCCATCTTCATCATCCGGGCGGCCACCACGATGAGGAGGGAGTAGTCCACCCTCGGGGCTGAGGGTTGTACCAATAGCTATGTGTTTGATCTCTCTCTCTCTCTCATGATCTATATCATGGGCTTTGTTAATATAGTCGGATCATATGATGTTTCTCCCCTCTATACTCTTGTTATGATGAATTGAATCTTTACCCTTCAAAGTTTTGTCTTGTCGGATTGAATATTCGGAGATGAGAACACATGATATATGTCTTGCAATATGAATACTTGAGGTGACAATGAGCTATCTTATTGATTCACTTGATATGTGTTATGGCATTCAACTCGCGGATTCCCGCGGTGATAGTGGGGTAATCTATGCATAGGGGTTGATGCACGTTTTTCTCCGATGGAAACTCTGGGGTCTCTTTATAGTTCTTTGTGTGAATTGAGTATTATGAATATGAATTTGCTTTGGTGTTATTCTAGTACGAACTCTAGGATAGATCGAACGGAAAAATAGCTTTGTGTTATTTTAGTACGAACTCTTGAATAGATCGAACGGAAAGAATAGCTTTCGGGTGGTTTCGTGACCTACAAACAATTCCTATCTTTTGTTCTCCGCTAGTAGGAACTCGGGAGTGATTCTTTATTGCACTTTGAGGGATAATCATATGATCCAACTATGTTAGCATTGTTGAGAGGTTGCACTAGCGAAAGTACGAACCCTAGGCCTCATTTTTAAGCATTGCAACACTATTTTTGTGCCCGTTTACTATTTGATACCTTGCTGTTTTTATTTATTCGGATTATAAAATATATTTCTACCATCCATATTACACTTTTATCACCATATCTTCGCTGAACTAGTGTACCTATACAATTTGCCATTATATTGGGTGTGTTGGGGAGACAAGAGATTTCTTGTATTTGGTTGCAGGGTCGTTTGAGGGAGACCATCTTCATCCTACATCTCTCACGGATTGATAAACCTTAGGTCATCGACTTGAGGGAAAATTGCTACTGTCCTACAAAACTCTGCGCTTGGAGGCCCACCATGTGTCTACAAGAATAAAGTTGCGTAGTAGACATCAAGCTCTTTTCTGGCGCCGTTGCCGGGGAAGTAAGGAAACTTGCACTCACACTCCGGCAACGAAGTTCCTTTCTGGCACCGTTGCCGGGGAGGTGAGTGCATGAAGGTATATCTTTAGATCTTGCAATTGAATCTTTTAGTTTCTTGTTTTATCACTAGTTTGGTTTGTAAAAGAAAACTACAAAAAAATGGAATTAAGGTTGCATCATATTATTGATCATCTTTATAATGTCTTTAGTGAAATGATGGAAAGGAAAATTGTGCTCAATTGTTAGAAGAAGAATGCTATAAAATGTTTGGCATAGAATCCATGAATGATGAGCATGATTGCAATGTCGCTAGTATGAATTCTTTGAATATCCATGATGCTAGTGATATGCAAAGGCATAAGCTTGGGGATGCTATGTTTGATGAAGATGATATTTTTAGTCCCCCGTGTTTGATGAGAAAATTTATTATGATGATAGCATGCCTCCTATTTATGATGATTATATTGATAAAAGTCGATTTGGAGAGGTCATGACTTTATTTAATGTTGAATCCACTATTTCGGAAGAGGTTTCAATTGATTATGATGAGAACAAAGTCGCTATCTATGATGATTATGGTGATGACATGTATGCTATAAAGAGTAATGATAACCATGAAACTTGTCATCATGATTTTATTTTTCAATCCCATGATAGTTATTTTGTTGAGTTTTCTCCCACAACTATTCATGAAAATACATTTGCTTATGTGGAGAGTAGTAAAAGTTCTATGCTTATGTATCATGAAAACAATGCTTTATGTGATAGCTATATTGTTGAATTCATCCATGATGCTACTGAAAATTATTATGGGGGAGGAACTTATGCTTGTAGGAATTGCAATAATATCAAGTTTCCTCTCTATGTGTTCAAAGTTTTGAAGTTATGCATGTTTTGCCTTCCTATGCTAGTTGATTCTTATTCCCATGAATTATTTGCTCAAAAAATCCCTATGCATAGGGAGTGGGTTAGGTTTAAATTTGCTTGCCATGTGATTCATGATGCTCTTTTTCATGTTTCAATTCTTATCTTTTATGCGAGCATCATTGAACTCATCATGCCTAGCTAAAAGACATTAAAGAAAAGCACTTGTTGGGAGACAACCCAACACTTTTACCTACTGTTTTTGTATTTTCACATGATTAGGCTACTGTAGTAATCATATTTTATTGCTTTTGTTTCAATAAAGTGCCAAGTAAAGCCTTTGAGATCATGTTGGGTGATAGTTGATTTGATCTTGCTGAAAAACAAAAACTTTTGCGCTCACGAAAATAACTCTCATTTTAACAGAAGAGTGATTTTGAGTTGATTCTTTTTGCAGAATACTAATATACAAATTTCTCACGTGTTCATAGTTTTTTAATAATTTTTGGAGTAGCAGAAGTATGGTTCGAGTACAGATTACTACAGACTGTTCTGTTTTTGACAGATTCTGTTTTCAATGCATAGTTTGCTTGTTTCCTTGTTTCTATGGCTTATATTGCTCAATATAAATTGTGGAAATTATATGCTACAGTAGGCATTGTGTGGAAACAATTATGAATCTTGTCTTTGACAGTACCAAAAGTGAAATGGTTTGCTCTTTATCATACTAACCTATCTCACAAGGTTCCGTTAAGTTTTGTGTGATTGAAGTTTTCAAGTTTTGGGTGAGATGTCGATATGAGGACAATAAGGAGTGACAAGACCCTAAGCTTGGAGATGCCCAAGGCACTCCCAAGGTAATATTCAAGGAAGATCCAAGAAACTAATCTTGGGGATGCCCCGGATGGCATCCCCTCTTTCGTCTCCAACATTATCGGTAACCTTACTTGGAGCTATGTTTTCATTCGTCACATGAGATGTGTTTTTCTTGGAGCGTAAATTTATTTTGCTAGGATTTGCTTGATGTTATTTAGAATAATTTTTTGCATCTTTTCTTTCAATAGAAGTGGCAATGATAACCTTTGCCATGCTTATTTTGCAAGTATACTTGTTGCTGTTTGAAAACAGAAAGTTTATCGATGTTGCAAAAATTACCTAGAAAATTCAGAATATGATAAATTGTTGAAACCTTTTGCAAAATAAGCTATGATAAATTTTCTACAGTTAGTATTTTTCTCATAATTTTTGGAGTTAGGGAAGTATGATGAATCTTGCATTCTTTACAGACTGTACTGTTTTGGCGGATTGCTGTTATGTTTGCATTGTATGCATATGTTTGCTTGTTTAATGATTCTATTTGAGGATAGGAGTATTATATATGCATAGGAATTTAGTATGCAACGTTGAATAATAATTTTAGTGATTTTCTACAGTAGAGAATGATAAGGTTTTGCACTGATTTATACTAACTTATCTCACGAGTTCTTGTTGAGTTTTATGTGGATGAAGTTTTTGAGATTTAGGGAAACCATGATATAATAGGAATTAAGGAGACACAAAAGCTCAAGCTTGGGGATGATCAAGGAATCCCAAGCTAATATTTCAATAAGTCTCAAGCATCTAAGCTTGGGGATGCCCCGGTAGGCATTCCACCTTTCTTCTTTAACAATTATCGGTTAGTATCGGTTGAGCTTAAGTTTTTGCTTCTTCACATGAGTTGTGGTACTCTTGAAATGTCATTTTATTTTAATTTTGCTTGCTGTTTTAATAAAATACTTATATCTGAAAGTTTTAAATAAAAGAGAGTCCTCAAATAGCGACCCATTTACATAACTACTCGCTTGATCTTCACTTATATCTTTTTGGAGTAACTTGTCATTTACTCTTGTGCTTCACTTATATCCTATGAGTAAATTGTTGAATGAATTGAATATCATGAAGTTGAAACCATATCATGCCTAGTGGTAGCTTCACATTGAGTTTAGAAAATGAAATCTTTTGAGGCTTGACAATCACAATATTGGTCATACAAGTAATTCACGAATAATTAGTATAAGGAAGAGAACTTTCACATATAAATACACTATCCTAGAAATATTTTGTGATTGTGAGCCCCCATCAATATATTATATGCCAAAATTGTTGATGTTGGACAAGGAAGAAACCTAATGGTTTATGTTTGTTCATATTCACATAGAAGTTATATTGTCATAGATCCTGCAACATGTGGTGCTTGCCCCCCATCTTTGCTAGCCAAAAATTCCGCACCAAGTAGAGATACTACTTGTGCATCCAAAAACCCTTAAACCCAAATCTTATTTTCAAGAGTCCACTATACCTACCTAAGGATTGAGCAAGATCCTTCAAGTAAGTTGTCATCGGTGCAATAAGGGAATAAAAAATGCTTCTAAAAGTGTAAGATCATTTAGTGTGAGAGAAAATTGAGCGTTGTACGAACTTGTGATGGCAAATAATAAAAGTGACAGACTGCATAATAAAGGTTGCTATCATAAGGGGCAATATAACGTGAAGTTCTTTTGCACTAAGGGGTTGAGCATACAAACAAATAAGCGCATGACAACCTCTGCTTCCCTCTGCGAAGGGCCTATCCTTTACTTTTATGTATTTACTTTTATGCAAAGAGCCAAAGTTTTTCTCTCTATTCCTTTTTATTTCTCTCCTTTGGCAAGCATCATGTGGTGAGGAAAGATCTAGGCACATATGTCCAGTTGAATATGGGTAGCATGAGTTATTATTGTTGACATCACCCAAAGGTGAATACGATGGGAGGCGAAATTATAAGCCCGTATCTTTCTATGTGTCTGGTTGAAACGTTTTGCTCATGTGTATGCGGTGAGTGTTAGCAATCATAGAAGACTATAAGATGGCTGAGTATGTGGAGCTCTTACTTCGACTCTGTTGAATAAGTTGAATTGCAATTGCTTGGTGACTAAGAACATAGGTTGTTGAGTTTTAAGAGAATTCATTGTTTGAACCTTAACATGTGAATTGGTTGCCACTATAACATGAGAAATATTATGAGAAAGAATTGTTGTTATGATGCTAGGAAGAGTGATTGAAATTGTCATTGATCAAACTTGTGCACTTTGCTAGCATTCACAGTTCATAAATTATTTCTTTTTATCATTTACCTACTTGAGGACGAGTAGGAATTAAGCTTGGGGATGCTGATACGTCTCCAATATATCTATAATTTATGAAGTATTCATGCCCTTATATTATCATTCTTGGATGTTTTACAATCATTTTATAGCAACTTTATATCATTTTTGGGACTACCTATTGACCCAGTGCCCAGTGCCAGTTGCTGTTTTTTGCTTGTTTTTTACATCGCAGGAAATCAATACCAAACGGAGCCCAAGCGCAACGAAACTCCACGGAGATTTTTTATGGACCAGAAGGAACCCAATGGGCCAAGGCTGCACCTCGGGGGGAGGGGGGTGGTGCCCCGAGGGGGGCACAACCCACCAGGGCGCGCCAGGGTCCCCTGGCGCGCCCAGGTGGGTTGTGCCCACCTCGGTGGCCTCCCGCAGCCCCTCTTTACCCTATAAATTCACAAATATTCTGAAACCCATCGGGGTTAACCTAGATCAGAAGTTCCGCCGCTGCAAGGTCTCTGTATCGGCGAAAACAAACCTAGACCCCGTTCCGGCACCCTGCCAGAGGGGGAATCATCTCCGGTGGCCATCTTCATCATCCCGGCGGTCACCACGATGAGGAGGGAGTAGACCACCCTCGGGGCTGAGGGTTTGTACCAGTAGCTATGTGTTTGATCTCTCTCTCTCTCTATCTATCTCTCGTGATCTATATCATGGGCTTTGTTAATATAGTCGTATCATATGGTGTTTCTCCCCTCTATACTCTTGTTATGATGAATTGAATCTTTACCCTTCAAAGTTTTGTCTTGTCGGATTGAATATTCAGAGATGAGAACACATGATATATGTCTTGCAATATGAATACTTGACGTAACAAGGAGGTATATTGTTGATTCACTTGATATGTGTTATGGAATTCAACTCGCGGATTCCCGCGGTGATATTGGGGTAATCTATGCATAGGGGTTGATGCACGTTTTTCTCCGACGGAAACTTTGGGGTTTCTTTATAGTTCTTTGTGTGGATTGAGTATTATGAATATGAATTTGCTTTGGTGTTATCCTAGTACGAACTCTAGGATAGATCGAACGAAAAAAATAGCTTTGTGTTATTTTAGTATGGACTCTTGAATAGATTGAACGGAAAGAATAGCTTTGAGGTGGTTTCGTGACCTGCAAACAATTCCTATCTTTTGTTCTCCGCTAATAGGAACTCGGGAGTGATTCTTTATTGCACTTTGAGGGATAATCATATGTCCCAACTATGTTAGAATTGTTGAGAGGTTGCACTAGCGAAAGTACGGACCCTAGGCCTCATTTTTAAGCATTGCAACACCATTTTTGTGCCTGTTTACTATTTCCTACCTTGCTTTTTTTATTTATTCAGATTATAAAAATATATTTCTACCATCCATATTAGACTTTTATCACCATCTCTTCGTCGAACTAGTGCACCTATACAATTTGCCATTGTATTGGGTGTGTTTAGGGACACAAGAGAATTCTTGTATTTGGTTGCAGGGTCGTTTGGGAGAGACCATCTTCATACAACACCTCTCATGGATTGATAAACCTTAGGTCATCCCGTTGAAGGGAAATTTCTACTGTCCTACAAAACTCTGCGCTTGGAGGCCCAACATGTGTCTATAAGAATAAAGTTGCGTACTAGACATCACTCCCATTTAGATAGACATCCCTCTAGTCATCTAAATGATCACGTGATCCAAATAAACTAAACCATGTCCGATCATCACGTGAGATGGAGTAGTTTTCAATGGTGAACTTAACTATGTTGATCATATCTACTATATGATTCACGTTCGACCTTTCGGTCTTAGTGTTCCGAGGCCATATCTTCATATGGTAGGCTCCTCAAGTTTAACCCGAGTATTCTACGTGTGCAAAACTGGCTTGCACCCGTTGTATGTGAACGTAGAGCTTATCACACCCGACCATCAGGTGGTGTCTCGGCACGACGAACTATAGCAATGGTGCATACTCAGGGAGAACACTTGTACCTTGAAATTTAGTAAGGGATCATCTTATAATGCTACCGTCATACTAAGCAAAATAAGACGCATAAAAGATAAACATCACATGCAATCAAAATATGTGACATGATATGTCCATCATCGTCTTGTGCTCATGATATCCATCACCGAAGCATCGTCATGATCTCCATCATCACCAGCGTGAAACCTTGATCTCCATCATAGCATCGTTGTCGTCTCGCCAACTATTGCTTCTACGACTATCGCTAATGCTTAGTGATAAAGTAAAACAATTACATGGCGATTGCATTGCATACAATAAAGTGACAACCATATGACTCCTGCCAGTTGCCGATAACTTTGTTACAGAACATGATCATCTCATACAACAATTTATATCACATCATGCCTTGACCATATCACATCATAGCAAGCCCTGGAAAAACAAGTTAGACGTCCTCAACTTTGTTGTTGCAAGTTTTACGTGGCTGCTACGGGCTTCTAGCAAGAACCGTTCTTACCTACGCATCAAAACCACAACGATTTTTCGTCAAGTGTGTTGTTTTAACCTTCAACAAGGACCGGCCATAGTCAAACTCGATTCAACTAAAGTTGGAGAAACAGACACCCGCCAGCCACCTATGTGCAAAAGCACGTCGGTAGAACTAGTCTCATGAACGCGGTCATGTAATGTTGGTCCAGGCCGCTTCATCCAACAATACCGCTGAATCAAAGTAAGACGTTGGTGGTAAGCAGGATGACTATTATCGCCCACAACTCTTTGTGTTCTACTCGTGTATATAACATCTACGCATAGACCTCGCTCGGATGCCACTGTTGGGGAACGCAGTAATTTCAAAAAATTTCCTACGATCACACAAGATCTATCTAGGTGATGCATAGAAACAAGGGGGGAGAGTGTGTCCACGTACCCTTGTAGACCGAAAGCGGAAGCGTTTCAATAACACAGTTGATGTAGTCGAACTTCTTCGCGATCCAACTGATCAAGTACCGAACGTATGTCACCTCCGTGTTCAGCACACGTTTAGCTCGATGACGTCCCTCGTGCTCTTGATCCAGTTGAGGATGAGGGTGAGTTCTGTCAGCACGACGGTGTGGTGACGGTGATGATGATGTTACCGGCGCACGGCTTCGCCTAAGCACTACGATGGTATGATCGATGTGTGTAACTGTGGAGGGGGGCACCGCACACGGTTAAGAGAAACTTGTGTGTTCTAGGGAGCCCCCTGCCCACGTATATAAAGGAGGAAGGGTGGGAGGCCGGCCGGCCCCTAGGGAACGCCCCAAGAGAGGAGTCGTTGTAGGATTCCACCACAAGGGAGAAGGGGGAAGGTAAGGAGAGGGAGAGGGAGTAGGAAAGGGGGGCGCCGCCCCCTTCCCTTTTCCTATTCAGACTCCAAGGGGGGGGGGGACTGCCCTGGCTGACCTCCTCTCTCTCCACTAAGGCCCATGGTGGCCCATTAGTTCCCCGGGGGGTTCCGGTAACCCCTCCGACACTCCGGTTTTATCCGAAACTTCCCGAAACTCTTCCGGTGTCCAAATAACATGGTCCAATATATCAATCTTTATGTCTCGACCATTTCGAGACTCTTCGTCATGTCCATGATCTCATCCGGGACTCTGAACAAACTTTGAACATAAAAAACACATAACTCATAATACATATCGTCATCGAACGTTAAGCGTGCGGACCCTACGGGTTCGAGAACTATGTAGACATGACCGAGACTCATCTCTGGTCAATAACCAATAGCGGAACCTGGATGCTCATATTGGCTCCTACATATTCTACGAAGATCTTTATCGGTCAAACCGCATAACATCATACGTTGTTCCCTTTGTCATCGGTATGTTACTTGCCTGAGATTCGATTGTCGGTATCATCATACCTAGTTCAATCTCGTTACCGGCAAGTCTCTTTACTCGTTCCGTAATACTTCATCCCACAACTAACTCATTAATCACATTGCTTGCAAGGCTTATAGTGATGAGCATTACTGAGAGGGCCCAGAGATACCTCTCCGAAACACGGAGTGACAAATCCTAATCTTGATCTATGCCAAGCGAACAAACACCTTTGTAGACACCTGCAGAGAATCTTTATAATCACCCATTTATGCTATGATGTTTGATAGCACACAAAGTGTTCCTCCGGTATTCGGGAGTTGCATAATCTCATAGTCCGAGGAACATGTATAAGTCATGAAGAAAGCAGTAGCAATGAAACTATAACGATCATAATGCTAAGCTAACGGATGGGTCATGTCCATCACATCATTCTCCTAGTGATGTGGTCTCGTTTATCAAATGACAACACATGTCTATGGTTAGGAAACATAACCATCTTTGATTAATGAGCTAGTCAAGTAGAGGCATACTAGGGACACTTTGTTTTGTCTATGTATTCACACATGTACTAAGTTTCTGGTTAATACAATTCTAGCATGAATAATAAACATTTATCATGAAATAAGGAAATAAGTAATAACTTTATTATTGCCTCTAGGGTATATTTCCTTCACATATAATATCAGAAATGCTATAGAGCTCCCATTCACTTTCTTGTAAATACAAGCTTCACCATAAGTCTGTATAAAACCAAATGCTTTGGTCATCTCATCAAAGCATATATTCCAACTCTGAGATGCTTGCACAAGTCCATAGATGGATTGCTGGAGCTTGCACACTTTGTTAGCATCCTTAGGATCGACGAAACCTTCTGGTTGCATCATATACAACTCTTCTTTAAGGAACCCATTAAGGAATGCAGTCTTGACGTCCATTTTCCACATTCATAATCATAAAATGCGGCAATTGCTAACATGATTCTGATAGACTTAAGCATCGCTACGGGTGAGAAATTCTTATCGTAGTCAACCCCTTGAACTTGTCTTAAACCTTTTGTGACAAGTCGAGCTTTGTAGAGAGTGATATTACCATCAGAGGCTGCCTTCCTCTTGAAGATCCATTTATTCTCAATGGCTTGCCGATGATCGGGCAAGTCCACCATAGTCCACACTTTGTTCTCATACATGGATCCTATCTCAGATTTCATGGCCTCAAGCCATTTGTCGGAATTTGGGCCCATCATAGCATCTTCATAGTTCGTAGGTTCGCCGTTGTCTAACATGACTTCCAGGATAGGATTACCGTACCACTCGGTACGTGTTCTGGTCGACCTACGAGGTTCGATACTAACTTGATCCGAAGTTCATGATCATCACCATTAGCTTCTTTTCTAGTTGGTTTAGGCATCACAGGAATGGTTTTCTTTGATGTGCTACTTTCCAATTCGAGAGAAGGTACAACTACCTCATCAAGTTCTACTTTCCTCCCACTCACTTCTTTCGAGAGAAACTCCTTCTCTAGAAATGACCCATTCTTAGCAACAAAGATCTTGCCTTTGGATCTGTGGTAGAGGGTATACCCAATAGTTTCTTTAGGGTATCCTATGAAGACGTACTTCTCCACTTTGGGTTCGAGCTTATCAGGCTGAAGCCTTTTGACATAAGCGTCGCACCCCCAAACTTTAAGAAACGATTGCTTAGGTTTCTTACCAAACCATAATTCACACGGTGTCATCTCAACGGATTTAGATGGTGCCCTATTTAACGTGAATGCGGCTGTCCCTAATGCATAACCCCAAAATGATAAAGGCAAATCGGTAAGAGACATCATAGAATGCACCATATCTAATAAAGTACGGTTACGACATTCAGACACACCATTACGCTGTGGTGCTCCCATTATCTTGACACGGGTGTAGTTTTCCCACAGAGTGGTACGAGCTTGGTTTGCAGAATGCTCTTGGTGTGAGCAGCTTCAGGTCCTTGGGAGGTGGAGCGGTGTCGTCGATGTCGGCCTCTGTATTGGATGGCAAGCATTTCTTCAGCTGCAATACATGGATGACGTCGTGAATCTTGGACTGTGGTGGTAACTCCAGACGATATGAGACCACCCTAATCTTCTGCAGCACTGTATAGGGACCATAGTACTTGAGAGCAAGCTTGTGGTTGCGTCGTGCCGTCGGGGAGTCCTGCAAATAAGATGACATACTCTATCGCCGATAGGAAACGATCTCTCACTGCGATGCTTATCAGCTTGTCGTTTCATCCTCTGTTGTGCTCAGATAAGATGCTGGCGAAGCAGTTCAAGCATGGATTCTCTTTCATTTGCCAACTGAACCACCTCTGGATTTGTTGCTGGCTCCTCCAATCCAAACAGTTTAAAACATATCAACATGTACATACAAAGAGCCGGATCCTCTAACTTAGAGAAGGAAGGTCATGGTGCTATAATGCTCGTCTAGTGTAAAGTGAAGAAGGAATGTTAGGGACTATTAACAAGTTATTTACTTATGGTAACTACTGTAGATATAACAAATCCAAAATTAAATTTATCTCACCATCAACTTGTTTGTATGTAATTACTATGAATGTACATATTAGATCTGTAATTTAAAAATTAATTTAAGTTATTTTATCCCTAATTGTATAATGAATTAACAGAAGAAATGTTATGGCACTGTAGCTTCTCTAACATCTCTTGTGTTAGAGGACCCAGTTCCGTACATATTACCCTCTTTCTAATGAAAATGCAGCCCTCCTGCCGGTTGCTAAAGGCAAACCAGTAGTACCTACTTCTTTTGACTTCTTTCTCGTGTTTTGATAGGGAAAGATGTAGAAAAAATGTTAGAATAAATCCGAGGCATACCGTCGATCATCCAAGGACCAAGCAATCACACGAGCACGACACCGAGATTTGTTAACGAGGTTCACCGATATGGCTACATCCCCGGGGCCTGACTACGAGCGCTCCTCCCCGTGACACCGTCACAATACCGTACCCGGTCGCCCTGGACACTAGCACATGCCGCCGGCTTCCCCTGCGTTCCGGTGCTATTATGTTGGCATAGGTTACATCGTGTGTCTACCCCCACTATATATGAGAGGCCTAAGATACAAGTGTCCTACTAGGACACGACTCCACATCCTATCTAAACACAATACAACTCATAGTTCAACTACCTTGTACACCATATTCGACACAACTCTAACAAACTCCACCTTGGCGAATATTCTCCACCAACTTGAATTCGTCAATGCGTCAAACTTCCATGTATATTGGACTTGAGCTTATCCCATGAGCACCGCTGTGTGACGCCCCCGATTCAATCGTACACTAATCATACACGCAAACGTGTACGATCAAGATCAGGGACTCACGGGAAGATATCACAACACAACTCTAAAATAAAATAAGTCATACAAGCATCATAATACAAGCCAGGGGCCTCGAGGGCTCGAATACAATTGCTCGATCATAGACGAGTCAGCGGAAGCAACAATATCTGAGTACAGAGATAAGTTAAACAAGTTTGCCTTAAGAAGGCTAGCACAAACTGGGATACAGATCGAAAGAGGCGCATGCCTCTTGCCTAGGATCCTCCTAACTACTCCTGGTCGTCGTTAGCGGGCTGCACGTAGTAGTAGGCACCTCCAGTGTAGTAGGAGTCGTCGTCGAAGGTGGCGTCTGGATCCTGGGCTCCAACGTCTGGTTGCAGCATCCGAGAAGAAGAGGAAAATGAGGGAAAAGAGGGAGCAAAGCAACCGTGAGTACTCATCCAAAGTACTCGCAAGCAAGGAACTACACTACATATGCATGGGTATATGTGTAAGGAGGCCATATCAGTGGACTGAACTGCAGAATGCCAGAATAAGAGGGGGATAGCTAGTCCTATCGAAGACTACGCTTCTGGCAGCCTCTGACTTGCAGCATGTAGAAGAGAGTAGATTGAAGTCCTCCAAGTAGTATCTCCAAGTAGCATCTCCAGTAGCATCGCATAGCATAGTCCTACCCGGCGATCCTCTCCCCGTCGCCCTGTTAGAGAGCGATCACCGGGTTGTATCTGGCACTTGGAAGGGTGTGTTTTATTAAGTATCCGGTTCTAGTTGTCATAAGGTCAAGGTACAACTCCAATTCGTCCTGTTACCGAAGATCACGGCTATTCGAATAGATTAACTTCCCTGCAGGGGTGCACCACATAACCCAACACGCTCGATCCCATTTGGCCGGACACACTTTCCTGGGTCATGCCCGGCCTCGGAAGATCAACACGTCGCAGCCCCACCTAGGCCTAACAAAGAGGTCAACACGCCGGTCTAACTCCTATGGCGCAGGGGTCTGGGCCCATCGCCCATTGCACACCTGCATGTTGCGTGGGCGGCCGAAAGCAGAACTAGCCCCCTTAATACAAGAGCATGCTTACGTTCCAATCCGGCGCGCGCCGCTCAGTCGCTGACGTCTAGAAGGCTTCGGCTGATACCACAACGCCGGGATACCCATAACTACTCCCGCGTAGATGGTTAGTGCGTATAGACCAAATGGCCAGACTCAGATCAAATACCAAGGTCTCGTTAAGCGTGTTATTATGAAGCAACCGCGGACGCCGACCAGGGCCAGGCCCACCTGTCTCCTAGGTGGTCTCAACCTGCCCTGTCGCTCCGCCACAAAGATCCACACAGAGGGCCGTCGGGAAAAAGGTCCTTTCAGCCCCCAATCCGTGAATCACTCGCGGGTACTCTTCGAGCTGACCCGACTTTAGTCACCATCTGTATAGTATGTATGTATGTATAATATATACCCATGGTCACCTCCCGAGTGATCACGGCCCAATAGTATAGCAAGGCAGACTGACAAGAATGTAGGGCCAATGGTGATAAACTAGCATCCTATACTAAGCATTTAGGATTGCGGGTAAGGTATCAATGACTGTAGCCACAATGACAGGCTATGCATCAGAATAGGATTAACAGAAAGTAGTAACATGCTACACTACTCTAATGCAAGCAGTATAGAGGAGAATAGGCGATATCTGGTGATCAAGGGGGGGGCTTGCCTGGTTGCTCTGGCAAGAAGGAGGGGTCGTCAACTCCGTAGTCGAACTGGGCAGCAGCAGCGTCGGTCTCGTGGTCTACCGGAGAGAAGAGGGGAGGAAACAATGAATACAATGCAAACAAATGCATATCGATGCATGACATGAGAAGTAACGATGCTAGGTGTGCCCAATCGAGGTAGTAGGTGATACCGACGAAGGGGGGAAACATCCGGGAAAGTATTCCCGGTGTTTCGCGTTTTCGGACAGATGAACCAGAGGGGGAAAGTTGCGTGTTTGATATGTTAGGGGTGTGTGGTGGACGAACAGGCTGCATATCCGGGTTCGTCTCGTCGTTCTGAGCAACTTTCATGTAGAAAGTATTTACATCCGAGTTACGGATTAAAAGATATGATTTTCTAAAGATTTAAATCATTTTCAGGAATTTAATTAATTATTTAAATCCAACATTATCCAGAATAGCAAATGATGACGTCAGCATGACATCAGAGTGATGTCAGCATGTCAACTGGTCGGTTGACCAGTCAAACCAGACAGGTGGGTCCAGTGGGACCCACATGTCATTGACAGGGTACTAACAGAGTTTTAAAACTAACTAAATAGGCTAATTAGTGGGTGGGGCCCGGTAGTCAGTGAGAGATTAGGTTTTAATTAATTTATTTAATTAATTAGCCAATTATCTATTTATTTTATTTGTTTATGGCATGGACCCCGCATGTCAGCGCCACTGGGCTGCCCCGTCAGCATGTTGACTGGGTCAATCCAGTCAACGGGGCCCCCATGGCCCATTGGCAGTGACCCAGGGGTGGGGGCCGCCTAGCCACGTCGGCGGACGGCGCCGGAACGACGCCGCGAGGCAAAACGCGGTGGCGCGGCTCGGGAGGTGGCCGGAAATCACCTACAGGGCACCGTTCATCGAGTTTTCGGGCGCGTTTGAGAGCTACGGCTGCGCCGCGTCCAGCGGTGGTGATTGTGGCAGCAGGGATGACCGGAATCGAAAGCGGCGAGCTCATTGGCGAACGGCCGGAGTCGGGCGCGGGAGGAAACGGCGTGGCACCGTGTTTGCGAAAGAAAGGGGAGGCCAGGCGAGTTATACGCGAGGCGGCGAACACAACGGGCGCTGGCCCGTGACCATTTGGTCACCGGAGGCACGCCGACGACGAGCGCAGGCGGCAACGCGTTCGGGCGCCCAACGGGGACGGTGTTAGGAGGCACGGGAGAGAGCGTGCGCTGGCGCGTTGGGCTCCTAGGAACCCCAGGAGTACAGTGGTGGGTTCGGGCGAGCGTGGCGGCGGCGGTGGCCACGGCGGCGAGGTACACCGCGGCGACCAGAGTCTCGGCACAACGACGGGCTAGTTAGAGCGTGAGCTAGGGGAGCTAGAGGGCAGAGGGGGGGAGGCAGCTCACCTAGCAGCACGCACGGTGGCCCTTGGTGGCTTAGTAGCAGCAGAGGGGTGTCGCCGGAGTTGGGGAAGAATAGCGGCGACCGGAGATGTGGAAGAACGGGGGGCGTTGCAGTAGCGCCTCCGAGCTCCAGCTGTGGCCACCGGTCGACGAGGAAGACGACGGCGGTGATGACGGACACGCAGGCGCGGCGAGGCGATGACTGTGGCCGCGCGATTCACGGCGGCGAGGCCATGGCGGTGCTCGGTTGTGGTGGGGAACGAGGGGGAGATGGATCTGGAGGGGAGAGGGAGAGGCGCAGGAGCCAACGCGAGAGTGGGGGCGAGTGGGGAGGGAAGCCCGAGGGGGCGCGGCGTCGGCGTCCTTATCCCCTCGACGGGGACGGCGAGGTGGTGCGACGGGGACGCGCCCCTGTTCCGACCCGGGTCGGGGGAACAGGGGAGGGAGGCGGCAGGGGGAGGCAGGCCGGTTCGGCCGGATGGGCCAGGTGGGCCGGGCTGGCTGCAAGCTGGGCCGTCTGGTCCAGGGGGGGGGCTTCTCCCTTTTCTTCTACTTTTTTTTGTTTTGTATTTTCTTTCATTTGTTTCCTTTTCCCTTGCTGTTTTAATTATTCCAAGGCATTTAGGTATTTTATAAAATCGTGTCTTCTACACCATAATTGCCTATGCCATATTTGCATTGTCCGAACATTTTTGTTTTCAACATTTGAAAACTTTATTTGTTGACATTAATTTGAATTTGAATTTCAAAACGGTTTTGAATTAACCCGAGATTAACTACAGTGACAGAGGTGACGTGGCACCATTAACGTGAGATTACTGTAGCATGATTATCCGGGCGTTACAAATCTCCTCCACTACAAGAAATCTCGTCCCGAGATTTAGGAGGTAGCAGGAAAGAGTGTGGGGTATTCATCACGCAGACGATCCTCTCGTTCCCAGGTGGCTTCATCTTCAGAATGGTGTGACCATTGAACTTTGAGGAACTTGATCGCCTTCTGGCGTGTGCGGCGTTCAGCTTGGTCGAGAATGTGGACCGGATGTTCTTTATAGGAGAGGTCTTGTTGTAATTCGAGCACTTCATGATCTACTCCTCGGATTAGGTCCTTGAAGCAACGGCGGAGCTGTGACACGTGGAACACATCGTGAACCTGAGAAAGGTTTGGCGGAAGTTCCAGTTGGTATGCCACTTTTCCACGCCTTTCGAGAATAGTGAATGGGCCAATATAGCGAGGAGCTAGCTTGCCCTTGATCCCGAAGCGGTGAGCACCCTTCATTGGTGTAACTCGAAGATAGGCCTTTTCGCCAGGTTGATAGACCATGTCTTTATGATGACAGTCATACTGACTCTTCTAACGTGACTGAGCAGTCTTGAGATGCTCGCGAATAATGCGGACTTGTTCTTCGGCATGTTGGATAATATTCGGACCGAAGAGTGGACGTTCCCCAGTTTCTGACCAGTTCAGAGGGGTTCGGCACTTTCGTCCATATAACACTAAGAAGGGGGCCATCTTCAGACTTGCTTGATAGCTATTGTTATAAGAGAACTCAGCATACGAGAGAGATTCCTCCCATTTCTTGCCGAAGGAAATAACACAAGCTCGAAGCATGTCTTCGAGAATTTGGTTGACACGTTCAACTTGCCCTTGCGATTGCGGATGAAACGCAGTACTGAATGACAGATGAGTTCCCATAGCTTCTTGGAAACTTGCCCAGAATCTTGAAGTGAATAAGCTGCCATGGTCCGAATTAATAACCAGTGGAATACCGTGAAGCGAAACAATTCTGGACATGTAGAGAGTTGCAAGCTGACTAGCAGTGATCGTTTCTTTGACCGCCAGAAAATGTGCAACCTTAGAAAGCCGGTCAATGACGACAAGAATAGCATCATTACCTTTTTGCGATTTGGGAAATCCAGTGACGAAGTCCATTTCAACATGGTCCCATTTCCATTCAGGAATAGAGATAGGTTGCAGAGTTCCAGCAGGCCTTTGATGTTCTGCTTTGATACGACGGCAAACGTCACACTCAGCAACATAGCGAGCAATGTCTTGCTTCATGTTAGACCACCAGAATCTTTGACGAATGTCCTGGTACATCTTTGTACTACCAGGATGGATACATAGAGGTGTATCATGAGCTTCTTTCATAACCTCCTGAGTCATATTCAGGTTTTCTCCTTACAAGGCACCACTAGGCGGCCTTTGAAGTACAAGGCGCCATCATCAGCAATAGTGAAGAATGAGGGCTTTCCTTCTTTGAGGTCGCGCTTAATCTTGTGGGCTTCAGAGTCATAACCCTATATTGTCTTGATGGAGCTCACGAGATCTGGTATAGCAACCAGGGTATTGAGAGAAACCTGGGAAACAACATGGAGGTTCATCTTGCGGCTCTCAGGAGGAGGGGGAGTGAGAGCACCAGGAGGAACAATATGGAGGTTCAGCTTCCTGAATTCCTCAACAAGCGAGGGCTGAACTTTGTGAACCTGGAGGTGGTTGCAGTAAGACTTGCGGCTCAAGGCATCAGCCATTACATTAGCCTTGCCTGGGGTATATGAAATACCCAGGTTAAAATCTGCAACAATCTCCATCCATCTCTACTGACGGAGGTTCAGATCTGGTTGAGTAAACAGATACTTCAAACTTTGGTGGTCGGTGAAGATCTCGCAGCGATTACCGAGAAGGTAATGTCGCCACTGTTTTAGTGCATGGATAACAGCAGCAAGCTCAAGGTCATGAACTGGATAGTTTGCTTTGTGAGGGCGCAATTGACGAGAGGCATAAGCAATCACTTTGCGCTCTTGCATTAGGACAGCGCCTAGGCCTTGACGTGAAGCATCACAGTAAATGACAAAGTCCTTCTTAGTATCTGGAGGAGCAAGCACTGGGGCAGAAGTCAACTTGTCTTTGAGCGCCTGGAAACTTTCCTGACACTTATCTGTCCACTGAAACTTGACGCCCTTATGAAGCAGGTTAGTCAGAGGTCTAGCGATCTTGGAGAAATTCTCGACGAATCAACGGCAATAGCTGGCGAGACCGAGAAAACTTCTGACTTGCTTAACGTTCTTCGGAGGAGTCCAATCAAGAATAGCCTGGACTCGTTCAGGGTTGACGGCAATACCATCCTTAGAGATTACATGCCCAAGATAGGTTACTTCGGGAAGCCATAATTCACATTTGGAGAACTTGGCATAAAGTTGATGCTCTCATAGCTTTTCCAGCACAAGACGAAGATGTTCAGCATGTTCCTCTTTGTTCTTGGAAAGTACCAGAACATCATCCAGATAAACCACGACAAACTTGTCGAGGTAATCCATGAATATATAGTTCATCAGGCGAGAGAAGGTGGCTGGAGCATTGGTTAAGCCGAAAGACATGACGGTGTACTCGTATGAACCATATCGAGTCACGAATGCGGTCTTGGGATATCCTCCTCACGAACACGGATCTGGTGGTAACCCAACCTCAAGTCGAGTTTAGAGAACACTGATGAACCAGCCAGTTGATCATACAGATCATTGATCCGAGGAAGAGGATACTTATTCTGAATGGTAGCTTGGTTTATAGGACGGTAGTCTTGGACTAATCGGTTTGTCCCATCTTTCTTCTTGACAAAGAGAGAAGGTGCTCCCCAAGGAGAGCAACTTGGGCGAATGAAACCACTGCGAAGAGACTTGTCGATTTCCTCCTTAAGCTCAAGGAGTTCATGCGGTGGCATCTTGTAGGGTCGCTTGGCTATAGGAGTGGTGCCTGGTTTCAGGTCGATGACGAATTCGACAGCTCTAGCAGGGGGAATCCCTGGGAGTTCTTCAGGAAAGACGTCTAGAAATTCACACACGACGGGAATGTTTTCAATGCCCTCGAGTGGTGCAGCGTTCAATGCATTCAATGCATAGAGCCTTGCCTCGGCATTTTGAACCAGACGAGCATTGTAGCTTATTATTTCATCCGAAGGGTGTAGCAGATGGACGGTCTTGGTGGCGCAAATGATAGAAGCAGTATGCGCTTTTAACCAATTCATTCCCAGAATGAGATCAATGCTACAGGACTTCAATACGATGGGGGAGACAAGGAATTCTAGTCCTTCGATTTCAACGGGGACATCGTTGCAAATCATGGAGGTACGACATTGGCCCGCTGGGGTGTGCACTAATAGAGAAGCGTTCATGTCCTCACATTTAATGTCGTGCAAGCATGCAAAATCTTCTGACATGAATGAATGCGATGCACCAGTATCAAATAAAACGGATGCTGGTACTGAATTTACGAGGAGTGTACCCATCACAGTAGCAGGCTGGTCTTGAGCTCCATTCAGATCAACGTGGTTGGCATGAACACGACCATAAGACTTGGAATTGTTGTTGCGGGCCTGGTTGTTTCGACGACCAGCAGCTGGAAGGGCCAGTTGATTCTGATTCTGAATGCAATCCCTAGCACGGTGACCTGGTTGACCACACTTGTAGCACAGGCCATTATTGGGAGTGGGAACAGGAGCTTGGGGTGGCGGAGCTGGAAGCCTTGGCTGCCTAGTTGGAGCAGTAGGCAGACGAGGTGCAGCATAAGACTGCCTTGGGGCAAGTGCATTTGGACGGTACATGCTGTTCGGGTTCCATATCTTACGCTTCTGCGAGGGCGGGCCCGAAGATGAGCCCGTGTCACGGTTGCGCCTATGAGAGCTCTGGTGTTCCTGTAGACCAGTCTCGACATTGATGGCCTTATTCACCAAGGTGGCGAAATCGGCAAAGTCATGTACTAGAAGTGCGAGCTTGATGTCAGCTTGAAGGCCATCACGGAACTTCTCCTGTCTGCGAGCATCAGTTGCAATGTCTTCTTCAGCATAGCGGGATAAGTCCAGAAACTCCCGCTGATAAGCTTCCACAGTTTTGTTGCCCTGGGTGAGGTTGCGGAACTCACGCTTCTTCCTGTCCATGATCCCCTGAGGAATGAAGCGGGCACGGAAGGCAGCTTGAAAGTCTGGCCAGGTGATGATTGTTCCAGCTGGTAGAGTACGCCTGTGGCTGTCCCACCATTGAGCTGCGGGTCCCTTCAGAAAGAAGGAAGCAAAGGTGACATAGCGGGAAGGGGCTACTTCAGCAGACTCCATCTCATAGGTGATGTCACGGAGCCAGTCATCAGCATCCAGCGGCTGAGTTGAGCTGCGGTACACGGTTGGGTTGAGGCGCATGAAATCCTGCAGAGTCACTTGGGCTGGCTGCTCGTTCATATTGGGACGAGGGAACTGAGCCATCACATTCTCCATGAACTGGCGATTCATCTCGAGCTGTTGGACCATACCAGCCATGTACTCAGCCGGTGGTGGGGCGTTGCCGCCACGACCACGACTAGCTGGTCTAACCATCCTGCTAATATATAACAGGGGTAGTTCAGCATTGAGAAATTTGCATAGACAAGAATCATTCATGATGAAACATGCATAATGAAAGGAGCACGACAGATACCACATAGTAGTCGGCTTAACTTACAAAAGGGGTCGGTACACAGAGTTCAGTACATAGACTAAGTCATCATAGGCGGCACGCAGGCTCGCGAATGCATCTGATACTAGTGAGCAAGACTACATCAGTCCCATGAGGTACTGTGAAGGTAGCTGTAGCTTGACAGCTAGTAGTGAGGCAACGGATAGTCCTCCACGTCAGTGGCCTGGGGGCCGCGGATACTCTGGTGTATAACCCAATGCTTAGGTGGCAAAAGAGGACCAGGTGTGGGAGAGTAGCCTCCCACCTCTGGCCAACCGACACCGTGGGGCATCACGGTCCTGGCTGGGTAGATCGCAGAACGCGACAGCTGTCTAGACCGAACAAAGGGGTGCAACAGCGTCAGAGCCCTGTAAAGGTGCTGACGAGTGGTGTACAACTCGTGGCGAAGAGCTCTGTTAGCTCGGTCCAGCCCATCAGCATGCAGAACCAGGCACTGATGGTGGAAAGGCTCTTGGGTGACGGTGGAGTAGGCGGCAGTGTAGTATCCCTCCGCACCAACGTCAGATGCGATAGGAATGTGCCTGAAAGGGGAAGTGTCCAACGCCTGATACTCTCCACGAAGACGTGTCAGAGCAGCATGAGCAGCATCGTGGACTGCCATCTCGATGGTCACTCCAACACCATGAGCGGTGTGCAGCACGGTAGTGGACTCATACTCCCGAGAGTAGAGGTGGACGATGGCACGGTACTGCTCCTGGTTAAAGTCCTGGTACTCCTCGTAGACGGTGTACTCAGGGTGCCAGCGATAACCCAGATAGGTCATCATCTCAGCTAGCACAGCAGGTGATCCTGAGGCACCAATGGCCGCAGTGTGGCGCACGACCTGCCTCGTGGGTTCCATCTGAAAACAAAGATGTTTCAATGGAGTCAAATGACAATATGGGCACTATTCAAAATACTATCCTACAGAATAACTATGGCTTATCCAACTTTGGGGTGAACGTGGTAACGGGATCCTAATGTCAGAGTTAGTAAATTCGTTTAACCCGAGTAGGAGAGAGTTCAGAGCCCCAGAGTAAAGGTCGAGAAGTAAAAGATCCTAATACCACCCAATGGCGACGTGGGCCCGTAAGGCACACAGCCAAGTTAGTAAAAGTTTTGTAGTGACTAGACTCGACTTCGGCCAAGGAGTGTGGAAGGGGGATTCCTACAGGCAGTCGGCTCTGATACCAACTTGTGACGCCCCCGATTCAATCGTACACTAATCATGCACGCAAACGTGTACGATCAAGATCAGGGACTCACGGCAAGATATCACAACACAACTCTAAAACATAAATAAGTCATACAAGCATCATAATACAAGCCAGGGGCCTCGAGGGCTCGAATACAAGTGCTCGATCATAGACGAGTCAGCGGAAGCAACAATATCTGAGTACAGACATAAGTTAAACAAGTTTGCCTTAAGAAGGCTAGCACAAACTGGGATACAGATCGGAAGAGGCGCATGCCTCCTGCCTGGGATCCTCCTAACTACTCCTGGTCGTCGTCAGCGGGCTGCACGTAGTAGTAGGCACCTCCAGTGTAGTAGGAGTCGTCGTCGAAGGTGGCGTCTGGATCCTGGGCTCCAACGTCTGGTTGCGACATCCGAGAAGAAGAGGAAAATGAGGGAAAAGAGGGAGCAAAGCAACCGTGAGTACTCATCCAAAGTACTCGCAAGCAAGGAACTACACTACATATGCATGGGTATATGTGTAAGGAGGCCATATCAGTGGACTGAACTGCAGAATGCCAGAATAAGAGGGGGATAGCTAGTCCTATCGAAGACTACGCTTCTGGCAGCCTCCGACTTGCAGCATGTAGAAGAGAGTAGATTGAAGTCCTCCAAGTAGTATCTCCAAGTAGCATCTCCAGTAGCATCGCATAGCATAGTCCTACCCGGCGATCCTCTCCTCGTCGCCCTGTTAGAGAGCGATCACCGGGTTGTATCTGGCACTTGGAAGGGTGTGTTTTATTAAGTATCCGGTTCTAGTTGTCATAAGGTCAAGGTACAACTCCAAGTCGTCCTGTTACCGAAGATCACGGCTATTCGAATAGATTAACTTCCCTGCAGGGGTGCACCACATAACCCATCACGCTCGATCCCATTTGGCCGGACACACTTTCCTGGGTCATGCCCGGCCTCAGAAGATCAACACGTCGCAGCGCCACCTAGGCCTAACAGAGAGGTCAGCACGCCGGTCTAACTCCTATGGCGCAGGGGTCTGGGCCCATCGCCCATTGCACACCTGCATGTTGCATGGGCGGTCGAAAGCAGAACTAGCCCCCTTAATACAAGAGCAGGATTACGTTCCAATCCGGCGTGCGCCGCTCAGTCGCTGACGTCTAGAAGGCTTTGGCTGATACCACGACGTCGGGATACCCATAACTACTCCCGCGTAGATGGTTAGTGCGTATAGACCAAATGGCCAGACTCAGATCAAATACCAAGGTCTCATTAAGCCTGTTATTATGAAGCAACCGCGGACGCCGACCAGGGCCAGGCCCACCTGTCTCCTAGGTGGTCTCAACCTGCCATGTCGCTCCGCCACAAAGATCCACACAGAGGGCCGTTGGGACAAAGGTCCTTTCAGCCCCCAATCCGTGAATCACTCGCGGGTACTCTTCGAGCTGACCCGACTTTAGTCACCATCTGTATAATATGTATGTATGTATAATATATACCCGTGGTCACCTCCCGAGTGATCACGGCCCAATAGTATAGCAAGGCAGACTGACAAGAATGTAGGGCCAATGGTGATAAACTAGCATCCTATACTAAGCATTTAGGATTGCGGGTAAGGTATCAATGACTGTAGCAACAATGACAGGCTATGCATCAGAATAGGATTAACGGAAAGTAGTAACATGCTACACTACTCTAATGCAAGCAGTATAGAGGAGAATAGGCGATATCTGGTGATCAAGGGGGGGGGGCTTGCCTGGTTGCTCTGGCAAGAAGGAGGGGTCGTCAACTCCGTAGTCGAACTGGGCAGCAGCAGCGTCGGTCTCGTGGTCTACCGGAGAGAAGAGGGGGAAGAAACAATGAATACAATGCAAACAAATGCATATCGATGCATGACAAGACAAGTAACGATGCTAGGTGTGCCCAATCGCGGTAGTAGGTGATACCGACGAAGGGGGGAAACATCCGGGAAAGTATTCCCGGTGTTTCGCGTTTTCGGACAGATGAACCGGAGGGGGAAAGTTGCGTGTTTGATATGTTAGGGGTGTGTGGTGGACGAACGGGCTGCATATCCGGGTTCGTCTCGTCGTTCTGAGCAACTTTCATGTAGAAAGTATTTTCATCCGAATTACGGATTAAAAGATATGATTTTCTAAAGATTTAAATCATTTTCAAGAATTTAATTAATTATTTAAATCCAACATTATCCAGAATAGCAAATGATGACGTCAGCATGACATCAGAGTGATGTCAGCATGTCAACTGGTCAGTTGACCAGTCAAACCAGACAGGTGGGTCCAGTGGGACCCACATGTCATTGACAAGGTACTAACAGAGTTTTAAAACTAACTAAATAGGCTAATTAGTGGGTGGGGCCCGGTAGTCAGTGAGAGATTAGGTTTTAATTAATTTATTTAATTAATTAGCGAATTATCTATTTATTTTATTTGTTTATGGCATGGGCCCCGCATGTCAGTGCCACTGGGCTGCCCCGTCAGCACGTTGACTGGGTCAATCCAGTCAACGGGGCCCCCATGGCCCACTGGCAGTGACCCAGGGGTGGGGGCCGCCTAGCCACGTCGGCGGACGGCGCCGGAACGACGCCGGCGAGGCAAAACGCGGCGGCGCGGCTCGGGAGGTGGCCGGAAATCACCTACAGGGCACCGTTCATCGAGTTTTCGGGCGCGTTCGAGAGCTACGGCTGCGCCGCGTCCAGCGGTGGTGATCGTGGCGGCAGGGATGACCGGAATCGAGCGCGGCGAGCTCATTGGCGGACGGCCGGAGTCGGGCGCGGGAGGAAACGGCGTGGCACCGTGTTTGCGAAAGAAAGGGGAGGCCAGGCGAGTTATACGCGAGGCGGCGAACACAACGGGCGCTGCCCCGTGACCATTTGGTCACCGGAGGCACGCCGACGATGAGCGCAGGCGGCAGCGCGTTCGGGCGCCCAATGGGGACGGCGTTATCAGGCACAGGAGAGAGCGTGCGCTGGCGCGTTGGGCTCCTAGGAACCCCAGGAGTACAGTGGTGGGTTCGGGCGAGCGTGACGGCGGCGGTGGCCACGGCGGCGAGGTACACCGCGGCGACCAGAGTCTCGGCACGACGACGGGCTAGTTAGAGCGTGAGCTAGGGGAGCTAGAGGGCAGAGGGGGGGAGGCAGCTCACCTAGCGGCACACACGGTGGCCCTTGGTGGCTTAGTAGCAGCAGAGGGGTGTCGCCGGAGTTGGGGAAGAACAGCGGCGACCGGAGATGTGGAAGAAGGGGGGGCGTTGCAGTAGCGCCTCCGAGCTCTAGCTGTGGCCACCGGTCGACGAGGAAGACGATGGCGGTGATGACGGACACGCAGGCGCGGCAAGGCGATGACTGTGGCCGCGTGATTCACGGCGGCAAGGCCATGGCGACGCTCGGTTGCGGTGGGGAACGAGGGGGAGATGGATCTGGAGGGGAGAGAGAGAGGCGTAGGAGCCAACGCGAGAGTGGGGGCGAGTGGGGAGGGAAGCCCGAGGGGGCGCGGCGTCGGCGTCCTTATCCCCTCGGCGGGGACGGCGAGGTGGTGCGACGGGGACGCGCCCCTGTTCCGACCCAAGTCGGGGGAACAGGGGAGGGAGGCGGCAGGGGGAGGCAGGCCGGTTCGGCCGGATGGGCCAGGTGGGCCGGGCTGGCTGCAAGCTGGGCCGTCTGGTCCGGGGGGGGGGCTTCTCCCTTTTCTTCTACTTTTCTTTTGTTTTGTATTTTCTTTCATTTATTTCCTTTTCCCTTGCTGTTTTAATTATTCCAAGGCATTTAGGTATTTTATAAAATCGTGTCTTCTACACCATAATTGCCTATGCCATATTTGGCATTGTCCGAACATTTTTGTTTTTAACTTTTGAAAACTTTATTTGTTGACATTAATTTGAATTTGAATTTCGAAACGGTTTTGAATTAACCCGAGATTAACTACAGTGATAGAGGTGACGTGGCACCATTAACGTGAGATTACTGTAGCATGATTATCCGGGCGTTACACGCTGCTACTCCAAAGACTCCATATGACTCCACCTGCAACTTGTAGTCCCTTCTTTTTCTTGACCACAATCAACACTCGAGCGAAATTAAGTTCCATGTTACTCTAGTTTGCGCTCCCAACTTTCAGAGTATCAGTCCAACACCATCACACACTGATCACTGACCTGCGTGAAAATGAACAACTTACATATTGGGTGTCACACATAAGAGTTATCTGAACTCAACATAACCGCTCCTTTCTTGACCGCCTGTCTGAAACATGAAGAAATTTCACCGTTGCTTGTAGTCATCCCGAGTCAAATTCACAGTTGTCTCACCACATGTATGACCACCAGAGCCCTGGTCCGTCTTCATGCACCGTGCATACCGCACGCCTCGCCGCTATTACCGCGTTGAGCCTCCGTTGTCCCGGTCGAGTCTCAAGGGTCGCGAACCCACACCACTCAACCCCCACTGCAGAGTACCACCGATCATCACCGACCGATGACAAGTTTCACGCTTCCATCAGACCACTGGGCTCCAGTCCGAACTACGTGTCCCTCGCTTTTCCCCGTTGAATAGGCTTCGAATCTTTGTCGGCTTACGCCGTCGCCCCTCAATCAACATTGAGTGAAGTCCTCCGTTAGACTCCAGCTCCACCTCCAACATGACTCCATGGTGGTTGTATGTGCCACCCCGCGCCCCGTCGACTCCAAATTCTCATGTGCACCGTCTTGAACCAACCCCGCGCCATAGTCTTGTCGAAGCCACACAAACCTTCGGGGCCTGCGCCACGTGTTTCCACGCCCAGAAGTCGATCACCATCAGCATCACGCTCCTATGTCGTCCTCGCTGATTCCATCACCGTCTTCTGTACCAACCGACTCGCGTCGATTGATCAGACTATCTAGTCCGACCCAGCCGAACTCGTTCGACTGTATGACATGCTCGAGGCTCCCGAATCATATTCCACGAATTTCCATCCATCACACATAATTCCATCTTAGCCGGCATGACTTCCCGCAACGCTCTCAAGCATCCCTGTTTTGCCAACAAATCTTTCACCATTGTCTGCCATAGCCCAAGGTTTTCAGTTCCGCGAACTTCTTCACCTCAAACTTGGTACCTGTTGACGCCATGGTTCTTCATATGACTAAACCTGTGAAAAATTATTCAAACTTTCCACGCGATACCCCAATACACGAACAACCTCCGCATACTACAGCAGTTCCAACCAAAAAACATTCTGGTCCTCATGTGTACTAGCTACTAGGCTCAACTCACCATGCTAGCTTTTGCCTTGCCACAGCCTTGCTAATTCCAATGGACGTATCAATGGATATTTCCTTCGCCCAATCGATCTGCTGCCGCCTCTTTCCATGTCTCACATGAGGACTCGATCCTCTTTTTCTCCAAACAAATCACGTGCACACACCACGCAGCCGCTGCCTTGCCTGCAGCTCCGGACCGGGGACTCCTATAGGGCGCCTTCCGCGCCGCGCTAGGATCTGGCGCCCGCAGCAGCGGTTGGATGGGCCGGCCCATGATCACGCAACAAAGCAACGAGAGAAAAATGACAGCCAAAAATACCTCCCGAACGGGATTCGACCTCGCGCCCTCTAGCTTCCACACAGTGAGGCTAGCCACTGCACCACCTAACGACTAGCGAATATTCCCACCGCGAAAGTTTAAATAAACAGCAAATAGACGCGCTATTTATTGCACAATACACTGTGGCATTTATAAATTTCAATTATTGAAAATATGTTTAAATATTACAAATGGAGTTCTTGGGCATGCAAAAAAAGGTCCGCGTATTCAGAAATAGTTCTGAATACACATTGAACATTTTCTTAGTATAGGGTGAACATTATTCAAAGAACACTAAACATTTTTATGAAATACGCTGAACTTTTTTTGAATACATGCTGAACAAAATTTCTCTACACGATGAACATTTTTAATACACACTGAACATTTTTTCAATGTATAGTAAACAATATTCCAATACACGTAGAACTTTTTTCTAAATACGATGAACTCCTTTTGAATGCATGTTGAACAAAATTTCTATACATGATGAACATATTTTATACCCACTGAACATTTTTCCAATGTATGGTGAACATTTTTCTTCAATACGGTTAACAAAAATTTGGAATTCAGAACTATTTTTGAAACGTGAACAAAATTCGAAAACATGAACACAATTTGGAATTTAGAAAAACATTTTCTGAAAAGTCAAACGAATTTCGAAAAATCTGAACATATTTTGGATATTGAAAATAGTTCATCCAATTCGAAAATAGTTCATCAAATTTTAAAAAGTTCACTGGTTTTCAAAAAAAGTTCATTGAATTTAAAAAAAAGTTCATGGAATTTGGTTAGAAAAGTCCATCGATTTTGCAGAAAATGTTCACGCATTTTGCAGAAAAGAAAAAAATGAACAAAACCGTTCCAATAAAAAAGGAAAAAGAAAAAACTGTTCCAAAAACGAAAAAAAAGAAAACCATTCCAGCAAATAGAAAAAAGATTATAAGAAGAAAAAGGCCAGTAGTAAACACGTCAAGTAGGCTGGCTGGTTGGTTGTGACAACGAACTCTGACCAAAGAGGTCGCCAGTTCGAGTAACCGTGTGGACACTGTTTTTTGCGTCTTTAAAAAAAGTAACGTGGGCCGGCCCAGTGCGGTCAAAGGGGTGTGCGCCCTGTACCGTTAAGCCTAAAACGGGCGCTACGGGCACCGTTTAGGAAATGGCGAGTGCTAGGCGCCGGCGGACCGGCCTAAATTTGGGCCGGTCGCAGCGCGTCCGTACGATTTTCCCACTTCTAACCGTTGGATTCGTCCTTCTTCACCAAACGTGCTCGTTTTTCAACTTAGATAGAACACAATCGTTGACCCCCGTCTGTAGCGCCGCGGTGTATATCTGCAGTCTTTAAAAAAAGTAACGTGGGCCGGCCCAGTGCGGTCAAAGGGGTGTGCGCCCTGTACCGTTAAGCCTAAAACGGGCGCTACGGGCACCGTTTAGGAAATGGCGAGTGCTAGGCGCCGGCGGACCGGCCTAAATTTGGGCCGGTCGCAGCGCGTCCGTACGATTTTCCCACTTCTAACCGTTGGATTCGTCCTTCTTCACCAAACGTGCTCGTTTTTCAACTTAGATAGAACACAATCGTTGACCCCCGTCTGTAGCGCCGCGGTGTATATCTGCAGTCTTTAAAAAAAGTAACGTGGGCCGGCCCAGTGCGGTCAAAGGGGTGTGCGCCCTGTACCGTTAAGCCTAAAACGGGCGCTACGGGCACCGTTTAGGAAATGGCGAGTGCTAGGCGCCGGCGGACCGGCCTAAATTTGGGCCGGTCGCAGCGCGTCCGTACGATTTTCCCACTTCTAACCGTTGGATTCGTCCTTCTTCACCAAACGTGCTCGTTTTTCAACTTAGATAGAACACAATCGTTGACCCCCCTCTGTAGCGCCGCGGTGTATATCTGCAGTCTGCCGCCTCGCCGTCAGCATCACCCCACCGCGCTCGAATTGCAGCTCTGCCGTGCCCCAACGCAGTGCCAGCTTGCCGCCCAAGCACGCGGCCGCCGAGATTGAAGCACCGCCATTGGCTTCCAGCTTATGCCTTTCTGACGATTGCGGCACTCCACCGGCCGGTTCCAGCGCGGGGCCGCCGTAGTTGCAACATTCCCCATCGTCTTTGCCCTAGTCTCGCCGCCGTCGTTGGTTTCCGCTACCATGGCTGCGACAAGAAAGCAAAATTCAGAGAACAAAGCCGGTGTCGCCGGTTGTAGCAAAACAAATCGCCCACTGCAGCAAAAACACATACCGATTCCAGCAAAAAAACATGTGCCGCTGTCGCCGGTCGTAGCAAAACAAATCACCCGTTGTAGCAAAAACACATGCTGGTAGTAGCAAAAAACTGATCTGCCTCAGGAGAAACGAAAAAAATCCGATGAACAAAAGCCAGCCGGTGTTGCCGATCATAGCAAAACAAATCATCGGATGCAGCAAAACCACTTACCTGTTCCAGCAAAAACATGCATCGCCGCCAAGATCACCGCAAAAAACCTCGTCCAATCCAGCAAAATTTCTTACCAGTTGTAGCAAAAAAAGAGAGCCGGTGCCAGCAAAAATATCGCCGGTTGCAGCACCGGAGGCCACTATCAACATCGCCGGCAGTACCTGTAGTGTTTGTCGTCGTCGACGCGTGCGGCACGCCGGGGCCAAAAAGACCCGAGCAACCATGGCCGTCGGTCACAACATATGTGGCTGACGGCCACAACATCTCTGGCCACCAGCCATCCCCACATCACTGCCGGCCATGGCAGCTTGTAGGTGAGAGAAACAGAGGAGAGGAGATCTTTTCGCACTGTCGCCGGCCATGGCAGTTCCCTACTCCTGGATGAGAAAAAAGAGAAAGATGGGAGAAGGCACGCAGAACGAATGGACGAGAGTAATCCTGAAGAGATAAAGCGGTGGGTGGGTCCACCCCACGACGCGCGTGACGCGAGTGACCGGCTGAATTTTGGGCCGGTCCGCCGGCTACAAATGTTTCCCTTAGGAAATACCCTCCCGACCTGAACCACGGCCTAGCCGGCCAGGCTGCCGCACAAGCACCATAGGCCGGCCTGCTACCAGCCCATCCAAGCGCCTGCTCCCAGCCCATCCCTGCCTTGACGCCGCACGTCACGCCATCGTCCTCGTAGCTTTCCGAATAGATCTTGCTGCCACCGTTCCGATCCGCCGACAAACTTTCTTTCGTCTCCAGCTCGGTTTCAACTCCACAACAAAAAACTCTCGACTCTGCTTTTCTACATCAACAATGCGCTACCTTCAGATAACCTAGCTCATGATATCATTTGTTAGAAAAAATCTGAGGCATACCGTCGATCATCCGAGGACCAAGCAATCACACGAGTACGACACCGAGATTTGTTAACGAGGTTCACCGGTATGGCTACATTTCGGGACCTGACTACAGGCGCTCATCCCCATGACACCGTCACAATACCGCACCCGATCGCCTGGACACCGGCACATGCCGCCGGCTTCCCCTGCGTTTCGGTGCTATTATGTTGGCATAGGTTACATCGTGTGTCTAACCCCACTATATATGAGAGGCCTAGGATACAAGTGTTCTATTAGGACACGACTCCACATACTATGTAAACACAATACAACTCATAGTCCAATTGTAACCTATCCTTGTATACTATATTCGACACAACTCTAACAAAAAGGAAATGAAATCACTTTCTGCTACTGGCTAGTGCTTTATGTTCTAGGGTTGATGCGTCTAATTATTATGTCGTCACTGGTGAGTGCCATGTTCATTCAACTCTGTTGATAAAGTTTAAAAAAATGCACTGTGAGCTGTTGTCATGAGGATAACTGCTATAAACTTGCTCAGTCCCACATATTCTTCAGTTATCATGTTCTGCTATAAACTCGATTATACAGCTGTACTTAATTATAGATTCAACTCTGTCAAGTGTGAACTCCTACTACTACTAGTACTAGTAGGTAAGCAGAGTTGGCACAAGTAAATGGCATTCAAGGCATCTTAATGACCCACCTTTGAACATTCCTTAGAGCAACTCCACCTCCAGCATCTTATCCAAACAGACGGTGATTTTGTCCGTTTTTTGTCTGTTTGGGTCGGTCCGGCGGACACCAACATTTGTTTCCACGTTTGGATTGACTCATGCGCCCAACGCTGGCCCGTCCCATTTTGACGGCGCGAGAAAGAAAAGAATACAAACATTTCGAAAATAAAAACAAACATTAATTAAACATTAAAGCCGGCCACGAAGCCGGCGAGAGTCCACGCGTCCACATTTACATTAGTTAACATTAAGAAAGTTAACTACGAGGCGGAGCGCTGCCTTAGGCGTCCTCATCGTCGTCGTCAGGGCCGGTAAGGTCGATGAGCGCCGGCACAGTGTTGGCCCAGGAGAACGCCGTGTTCTAGCCGACGGTGATGTCAGGCGCGGGCTGTGCCGCCGCTGCCTGGGCCTGTTGCGCCTCCTCCACCGCCTCACGCTGCTCCTCCTCGGCGTCGCGCTCGAGCTTCTCAAGGTAATCGTCGGGCGACACTCCTAGGCCAACCGTCGCTGGCGCCATTGCTCGAGGTACTCCGCCTCCAGCGTCGGCGTCGCCCCGAGCCAGATCGGCGGCGCACTCACGTACTCCTGCACCACTTCGGTCCAGGAGTAGCGCTCAAGGGGGGCGGCTCCGGCTCGGCCTTGACTGGGGAGGGGGGCCACCGGCGGCACGACACAGTCGTTCGCCGCGGACAGCGCCATGGCCTCCTGGTATGCCGCCTCCTCCTTGTCCTCCGCCGCCTGCGCCGTTCCTCCTCCTTGCTCTCCCGAAGGACAGTCACCATGGCCGCCCAGTATGTGGCCTTCACCTCTTGGTCCTCGTCGCGAACGATGATGGGGGCCGGTGGCGAGCTGTGGGCGACTTCACGGACGCCGCATCACCTCGCCTCCTCGTGCTCGAAGGCGAACCAACGAGCCCAATAGGGTGAGTCAACGTCGTACGCGGCGTCAGCAGCGCCCACCGGCGCCCGCACCTCCTCCGCGTGTGCCCTAGCCGACCGCGGCGCCGCCGACACTAGGATCCTCTCTGGATTCAAATGCCAGTCGTGCGGCAGGGTGACGTCTGGGTAGGGGAGATGGACGTGGTGCTGCCAGTGCCACTCCGCCTGATGCACTGGCACGCTGACGTGTTGCCTCGGCCAGCGAGCTGACGCCGACGGAGGCCGGGGGGGGGGGGGGGTGGCTGGGGCCTTGCCCTTGGCTTTGTCGAAGCCGGAGAAGAACCCCATCTTTGCTTGGGTAGAGGTGGCTAGGGTTCCCGCCGATGAGGGAGCGGAGGGTGGCGAGCTGGGAACGGGGGCTTTCTGGAAGCGGATGATGACGCCCCCCCTCCCCGTCCCCGTGCACGCTCGGCTAAGAACGACCGTCGTCGCTGACGCATGGGCCAGAGGTGGACGGTTTTCATAAATTAAACTAACCAAACTGACCGACGGATAGTTGGAAAGCCGCCAGGTGGGGACGCGGCGAACACCGAGAAGGCGCGCGAGGCGTCCGCTTCGCGTCCACGCCTACGCATTTCGGCCGCAAATGCATGGACGCGATGCATATGCGTTTTGGGTTTGGGTCGGCGTGTTGGGCCTCTACTTTTATCCCTGCCGACCGAAATGGACGCACACAGACGTTCTGGGTCGCTACGGTGGAGTTGCTCTTAGATTTCATTTAGATTTCAGAACCCCTGTTCCAAAGGGATGTGAAAGAAACTGCATTCGTGTTCATTAGTACAAATGACATTGTCAGCCCTTGTATGAAATGGCATAGGTTACGAACAGATAATGCAACTTTTTGTCATTTTTCAGCAAGTTATGGCGATTTTGGACCAATTAGTTCGATCCAAGACCTGATGTCAAGATGGATTTTCAAAGGCACTTTTGGTAGACTGAAGTATTAATTTGAGAATCATTTCGCCTTAAACTCTACAAGTTCCTCTTATCAGGCACTCCCAACAGTTATGGCACAGCTGGTGATTTTTGCTCTCGTTCTCGCAAAATAAACTTTTGTAGTGAGCTCAGGAGTCAAAAAAAAGATCTCCCTCCCTCTGCTTTGAACTAAAACCACGACAATAATTATGAAACAGCAGGAGTAATAATACTATAGTTCTTAGTAACCTTAGTGCTTTAACTTTTCTAGTTGATCAATTAAACGAATCGGCACAGCTTTAGTGATTTGACTGAAAGGTAAAGGTACTAGTAGTTAGTGGAGTAGTATTTTATTCCCCCGCCATCCTATTTATTTGATCTCAAATTACTGTTTAAGTAGGCTTTCAGTTGGTGAATGTTTTGATTTGTTCCTGTCTCATTGGGCCGCATACTGTTTGAGCCCTGAATGTTATTCAGTTCCAGTATACTATGAAAACTTGTGGACCAATGTTCGATTGTGAGATAGATTCTACTAGCAGTAGCTACAACAGTCACAAGCCTTGAAGCGAACCTCTTCCTCCCAACACCACCACATCAGTTTCCTTGCTCCCAGATCCAGAAATCTCAGATAGTAGCAGGAGCTTCGAAGCAATGGAGGCTGCTCTTGTGAGCGTTGGCACCGGGGTGATGAAGCCGCTCCTGTCCAAGATCTACAATCTGCTGAAGGAAGAGCACAGCAAGTTCAAGGGCGTGCGCCGCCAGATCGAAGAAACCAAAGATGAGATGAGCGGCATGGAGGCTGCTCTGGAAGTGCTCGCAGACGCTGAGCAGCTTGACGCTGAGATGAGAGCTTGGAAGGAGGATGTCCGCGAGCTGTCGTATGATATGGAGGATTGCGTTGATGACTTCATCGCTCGCGTTGACCACGAGCGTGGTAGATCTACAGGCCTCAAGGGGTTCTTTGACAAGCTGAAGAAGCTCAAACCTCGCCACGAGATCGCCGGGGAGATTGAGAGGCTCAAAGCCCGGGCTATCGAGGCAAGCAAGAGGCATAAGAGGTATAAACTTGACCGCCAGTCACCTGGCTCTACCACCACTTGTGACATTGATCCCAGGCTGCACGCTCTTTATGCGGAGGTCGGCGAACTTGTTGGCATCAAAGGTCCTAGGGAGCACATCCTTGAGTGGTTCAAGAGTGAAGCTTCTTCTACACAGCTTCGAGTGGTGTCAATTGTTGGTCCAGGTGGTCTTGGTAAGACGACACTCGCAAATGCAGTTTTCGAGACCATCAAAAGCGAATTCAGTTGCTCAGCTCTAGTTTCAGTTTCTAGAAAGCCTAACATGAAAAATATTCTAAGAGACATTGCTGAAAGAGTGCGGGTCGAGGATTACACTTACAATGATGACGAGCGGCAGCTCATTGACAAGCTAAGAGAGCACCTCCGAAATAAAAAGTAAGCCCCATCTATGTACTAGTACTTCTCTAGGAATTTTACCAACTTTTTTTGCAAATGCATGTTTTGATTTGAGATAGGTTGCCTTTACCAAGGTCTATCGCAACCTTTAGGTTGTGGGATTTCAGAGAGTCTGCATTTTATGTGGAGTATTTGATTATTTCCTCATTACCTCGACTTATTTGGATTCAGATATGAATGGTTCGAACATAATGATCATAATGTTAACAAGCATGATGCAAAACTAATTATGTATTGTGTAATGGAAACTTAATAATTGCGAATAAACATTGTACCCTTTGCATCCAAAGCTGGCACAGTCCATCTCGTGGCAATCTTCTAGCAGATTTTAGCTAGTACTCCCTCCGTCCGGAAATACTTGTCATCAAAATGGATAAAAGAGGATGTATCTAGATGTATTTTAGTTTTAAATACATCTCTTTTTATCCATTTTGATGACAAGTATTTTCGGACGGAGGGAGTACTAGCTAGTAACTAGCCACAAGCCCACAATGAAGAGGCCAGAGTTATCTCCCTTTTCAAAAAAAAAACCCACAGTGAATGTTCCTGCCTACCAAAAGTAAATTTAGCCTTTTTATTATATCTTCAATGCTGAAAAATCTTTGCTAAAATTATGTGGCAGGTACCTTATTGTGATTGATGATATATGGGACACAGAAGCATGGAAAACCATTAGCCACGCATTACTGAATAACAATAATGGGAGCAGAATTATTACTACAACACGTAATAGCACAGTTGCATCATTTTGTTCTTCTCAAGGGGATTACGTTTATAGACTGGAGCCCCTCAATTTTGCTGACTCGAGAAGACTATTTCTTGAAAGAGCGTTCCGTTATGACTGTCTATGCCCCCCTCATCTAAAGGAAATACTTGAAAGGATATTGGAAAAATGTGCGGGGTTGCCATTGGCTATCATTACCATGTCTGGTTTGCTGGCTGATCAAACTGCAGAAGAAGAGTGGAACAGGGCACTAGCTGCTATTGGTTCTTCACTTGCAAAGGAACCTGATGCTGGGGACATGACCAAGATATTATCGCTCAGTTATTTTGATCTTCCTCACCCTATGAGAACTTGTTTGTTGTATCTCAGTGCATTCCCAGAAGATTATATCATCGAGAAACACAGTTTGATATATAAATGGATAGCTGAAGGATTCGTCTGTGAAGTACGAGGGCGTAGTACATATGAAGTAGGTGAATCTTATTTTAATGATTTCATTAACAGGAGCTTAATCCAACCAGCTAAGTTAATGGACAACGGCCAGGTGGTGGCATGCAGAGTTCACGACATTATTCTCGACTTCATCACATGCATGGCCAAAGAAGAGAACTTCATGACGTCATTTGGTGATGCAGAGCAGGGGAAGAAACACAAGGTTCGTAGGCTCTCTGTCATGAGTCGCAAGTATGAAATGGCTACCATGTCATCATGGGATCTCTCTCATGTTCGATCGCTTGCTACGTTTGGGTCTTTTGGGCAGAATTCTCTAGTGGAGTTCCCAGCTCTTCGTGTGTTGGACCTAGGAGAATGCGAGGATTTACAAAGTCATCATCTGGAAAATATTGAAAAGCTACTTCTTCTCAAGTACTTGCGTCTCAGAATTGCGGAGATACCGGAAGGAATTGGAAAACTGAAGTATTTAGAAACACTGGACATGCGTGGTATGCGCATTAGAAAACTGCCGTCTACCATGACACGGCTTCAAAGGTTGACCCGTCTATATGCTGACTTGGACCCTAGTTGCTTATCGGATGGAATAATTGGACAGCTGCAGAGCTTAGAAGAGCTAGAGAATGTTTTTGTCCCCGATGCTGAACTAGAGAGATTTCTGCGGGAACTTGGTCAGCTAAGCAAGCTAAGGAAGTTGAGCGTAAATGTGACAGAAGCATTTGATTCCAAGGAAAAGGAGGATGCTGTAAGGTTTATCGGAACTTTAATATCTTCCTACAATATTCATCTTCTGAGAATAACCTACGGGCCAAACTTGCCCTTCGATCCTATGCCGGACCTCCTGTTTCTGTCACTGGAGCCATGGTGCCCCGCTAATCCTGCTGCATTCCGGAAGATCTGGTTCGCTAACTGCTACATTGACAAGATTCCAAGTTGGATGGTCTCGCTTGTGAATCTCCGTAATTTAGATATCTGTATGTACCGTACAGGGCCAGAAGACGTGGCAGTCCTTGGCGGAATACCCGCTTTGGCTTTTCTGACACTCGAGACTTGGTATGGCAGAAATGGAAGGATCTTCATCCGTGGATTCAGAAGTCTGAAATACTTCAAACTAGAGGTCAAGTGCTGTGGCACCGCAGTGGAATTTGAAGAGGGGTCGATGCCTATGGTCGAGCACCTCCAGCTTGGATTAAAGGGTCATAACAGGGAGTGCGTCAATTATGCTACTGATTTCGGCATCCAGCACCTCTCCACCCTCACCAAGGTGGATATCAATATTGATGGCAACAATGGAAAAATTAAAAGACTTATCGAAACCGCTCTCCGGAAACTTCGCTACCGCCTCACTCTGTCAGCAAGTGGAGAGCGTTGTAACCATTTTGAAGAACTTGTAAGATCTCTCTCAGAACTGCTAGCTGCTACTTAATACTCCCTCCATCCAAAAATACTTGTATCAAAATGGATGTATCTAGAATTAATATACATCTAGATATATCCCCTTTAATTCATTTTGATGACAAGTATTTCCGGACGGAGGGAGTAGTAGTTAATACTCTGCTTCAGTTCGTCCTTTCGGTTCAATACAATTGTACTACACTGTATTTCTTTCTTCTACGCAAATTACCGGCTAGCCATTCACTTTTTTTTAGTTAATTGAATGACTTCTTCACTCTCTGTTGTTTGATCTTAATTTTTGTTTCCTGTGTTTGAACAGTTCACAGAATTGTACTTTCGTAAAGCTGGGAGTAGTGTTCAACAAAAGAGGGAAGGTGCCTTTTGTTCTTTTCTGGATCGAGTATTCGAAGAGATTAACCAGGATGCTTTGTCTCGTTTGATGGTGCTGGTAAGTTTTTCTTTTCTTTTCACCTTCAAACACCGTCCATGAACACCGTCGGCCGTCCTCACCTCAAGTTCCTTGCTGGTATTTCAAACAGGACGTGCAACGGGCCCACCATGTGCGGTCTCGGTCGATTTAGATACCGGAGACATGTGTTTGCTGCTGATTTATTTGTTACGAATTCGTGGTTTGCGTTCAACTTTGAGCTGCAATAAGCGGTGGTGTACTGTATTGCATCGCATGTGGAGAGGAGCGTTTTGGGCGAGGTCAGTCGCGTGGAAAAGTCTCGTATTTACCATACTAGCTAATTGCACATATGTTCTAACGAGACATACACACTCTAGTGGTTCAACATCAATTGTGTCCTACATAAATCGAGACATAAGTCCGGATCTTAGTGGATGAGGAATGGCTGAGATCCCTGGGAATGGCTTGACTGGATCTCTTTTACCATGAATTACAATGTTTAGTCAGTCCTTGATCTTTAAAGGTGCTCTGCATTTATGTTTTGCGGTCTCAGAAAGGGCTAGCGAGATACCATTTTGTTATATCATGTTATGATTGTTTTGAGAAAGTGTTGTCATCCGAGTTTTATTATTATGGCTTGCTAGCTGATTATGCTATTGATATGAGTAATTGTGAGACCGAGGTGTCATTGTGAGTATGGTTAGTTTATAATATTTGTTGAAACATGAATGCTGGCTTTGCATGTTTACAACAACAAGAGCAAACAGAGTTTGTAAAAGTTTTTTCTTTATCACTTTCAATTTATCAACTGAATTGCTTGACGACAAGCAAAGGTTTAAGCTTGGGGGAGTTGATACGTCTCCAACGTATCTACTTTTCCAAACACTTTTGCCCTTGTTTTGGACTCTAACTTGCATGATGTGAATGAAACTAACCCGGACTGACGCTGTTTTCAGCAAAATTACCATGATATTGTTTCATGTGTAGAAAACAAAAGTTCTCGGAATGACCTGAAAATCCTCGGAGACAAGTTTCAGAAAATATAAAAAATATTGGCGAAAGAATCAAGACCAGGGGGCCCACACCCTGTTCGCGAGGGTGGGGGCGCGCCCACCCCCTCTGGGCGCGCCCCCTGTCTCGTGGGCCCCCTGAAGCTCCGCTGACCTCAACTCCAACTCCATATATTCCGTCTCGCGGAGAAAAAAAATCAGAGAGGAAGTTTCATCGCGTTTTACGATACGGAGCCACCGCCAAGCCCTAATCTCTCTCGGGAGGGCTGATCTAGAGTCCGTTTGGGGCTCCGGAGAGGGGGATTCATCGCCATCGTCATCATCAACCATCCTCCATCACCAATTTCATGATGCTCACCGCCGTGCATGAGTAATTCCATCGTAGGCTTGCTGGACGGTGATAGGTTGGATGAGATTTACCATGTAATCAAGTTAGTTTTGTTAGGGTTTGATCCCTAGTATCCACTATGTTCTGAGATTGATGTTGCTATGACTTTGCTATGCTTAATGCTTGTCACTAGGGCCCGAGTGCCATGATTTTAGATCTGAACCTATTATGTTTTCATGAATATATGTGTGTTCTTGATCCTATCTTGCAAGTCCATAGTCACCTATTATGTGTTATGACCCGACAAGCCCGATGTGACAATAATCAGGATACTTCTCGGTGATGACCGTAGTTTGAGGAGTTCATGTATTCACCATGTGTTAATGCTTTGGTACGGTTCTCTATTAAAAGGAGGCCTTAATATCCCGTAGTTTCCAACAGGACCCTGCTGCCACGGGAGGGTAGGACAAAAGATGTCATGCAAGTTCTTTTCCATAAGCACGTATGACTATATTCGGAATACATGCCTAGATTACATGGATGAATTGGAGCTAGTTCTGTGTCACCCTATGTTATAACTATTACATGAGGAATCACATCCGACATAATTATCCATCATTGATCCATTGCCTACGAGCTTTTCACATCTTGTGCTTCGCTTATTTACTTTTCTGGTGCTATTGTTACAATCACTACAAAACCCAAAAATATTACTTTTGCTATCGTTTTTTTACTGTGAACTGTGGGGCAAACCCCCCACAACATTTCAAAACTTTATTAAAACCAGATAATAGTTACAACAACATGATTACAAGAGGTAACCAAAAGGAGAGAAGAAAAAAATACAAAAAGATTAAACTTAAGATGGCAGGAAAGAAATCCACTTGAGCAGGTCATCTTTGTAAACAGATTTGATTCTGTGCTGCATCCGAGTTATGTCATGCCTGAAAGCTCCTCTCCATTTATTGAAACTTGCCCTCTCACCTCTGAAAACCTTGGCATTCCTGATGATCCAAATATTCCAGCAGGCAATAAACACTACTGCAGTGAAGAAAGGCTTATCAAAGCTCCTCCTTGCCTGGATGACCAAATCAGACATTGAGTTTCCAGCCGACCAATCAATCTGCAAATAGTTTCAAACTCTGACACTGAAATTGCAGTTGAAGAAAAGTTGGTCTCTGGTTTCTCTTGCTTGAAGGGGGCAGAGTTTACAAGTAACACCATCATCCATGTGCCAGTGCCTCCTATCAACCATATCCGTGGTGTTGAGTCTATCCATGATGAGCATCCAAGCAAAAACCTTGATCTTAATAGTGCAAGAGGATTTCCAGATCCAGCCCAGCAAGTGGTTGAAAACTTCATTCTCAAAAGCATGGCAGTAAAACCGCTTGGGTTTGTAAACCTTTGAAGAGCCCTGCCATAACCACAGATCCTTACAAGTATCATCACTACTGTGGGAGACAAACATATCTCTTATTAAGTTTAACTCATCAAAATCTTGAGCAGACAAAGGGAGGTGGAAGTGTTGGTACAAATCCAGGGAATTGAAGATATCCTTAACTGAAATCCATGGATCCTTGGCAAAAGAGAATAATCTAGGAAATCTAGACCGCAAGCTAGAAACTTCGTTCCAAGATTCCAATTTTCAGACCAGAAAAGAGCAGTGTCTCCAGCATTGACTTGCACCCAGGAGCAGTCCCTAAAATTCTGCAAGACCTTGCAAATATCCTTCCACCAAAAGGAACCACAAGAGGTTGTTCCCTGGGGCATTCCATCATAATAATATGAATCCCAAATTAAGGACACCCAAGGAAGGTCTTTCCTGTTAAGGAAATTACTAGCATGTTTGAGGAGCAAAGCCACATTTTGAACACCCAGGTTCAAAATACCAAGACCACCCTTATTTTTTGGTCTACAAATCAGGTCCCAAGAAGCAAGAGATGGTGCAGGCTCATCTCTATTTTTTCTCCATAGACATTGTCTTTGAATTCTTTCCAGCTGCTTGAGGATACCAGCAGGAACAACCAGGCTACCCATAAAGAAAATTGGCATGGAAGACAAAGCAGAGTTCAAGAACTGCAGTCTCTCTCCTTGATTAAGGAAGGAGGAGCTGGCAGTCATTCTCCTCTCCATACAATCCACAAGAGGCATGAAGTCCACCATCTTAGGCCTTTTAGTACCCACAGGGAAGCCAAGATATGTAAAAGGCATCTTTCCAATTTGGAATCCAAAAGCAGAAGCAAGATCTGTCATGGTTGCATTTCCAACATTTATAGGAATGATGAAAGATTTATGGTAGTTGACATCAAGAACTGTGGACTGAGAGAACACCAACAGCATATCCTTCAGGGCAATAAGCTGCTGCCTGTCAGCAGGTAGGATGATGAGAGTATCATTAGCATATTGTATGACAGGGTAGTCTTGATCATGGCAGGGAATAGGTAGCTTTAAGATACCCTTGCTAAACATATCATTAATCACTGTTTGCAGTAAATCAGCAGCTATCACAAAGAGCAGAGGAGAAATAGGGTCCCCCTGTCTTACTCCTTTTTTGCAAATGAATTTCCTCCCAGGGACACCATTAAGAAGCACAGAAGAAGTACCAGTGGCAAGCAGCTGTTTCATCCATAGGATCCACTTTTCATTAAAACCTGAGAATTTGGAAGATAGCTTCATGCTCAATAGAATCAAAGGCCTTCTCAAAGTCTAGTTTAAGAATCACAATTGGTCTCTTTGACTGATGGCACTGATGCACATATTCAAAGGTCCAACCAATACAGTCTTGGATTGTACTTTTGCTATCGTTACCATTACTATCATACTAGTTTGCTACTAAATACCCTGCTGCAGATACTAAGTTATCCAGGTGTGGTTGAATTGACAACTCAACTGCTAATACTCAAGATGGCATTCAATATTGTGTATATGATGTAAAACTAAGCATTGCAATACAACATATGCATGATATGAGTAATATAACCCTGGCAAGTTTGAGCATACACCTTAGGGGGATAATAGGACTGGTCATCTGCCTCTGAATCCTCCTCTGAAGAGCTATCTGTAACCAGCGAGATATCTGATTCAGCAGGTAGCACTGTCTGCTCTGAAGACCTTGTTTTCACTCCAGATTTCTCCATCACCAATTCAAATGGCTGATGCACAAGAAGATCAGTTGAATATACAAACATTATTGACAAAAGCAATGAGAAATACAAAAAAAGGACGGCATGATATAATTCACATATATGACGCTTGCCTAAACAACATGACATTGCATAATTCACATATATAATGCCTTGCAACAATATAACATTGCATAATTCACATATATAATGTCTTGCAACAAGATGGCATTGCATAACTCACATATATGGTAATTAGACACTAAACAGGTGGCATTCACACAAAGCATGTATAAACTAAGCAAATGACATAGCAATGCAAGATACCATACGCACGATATGAGCAACATAACCCTACCAAGTTAGAGCATGCACCTCAGGGGGGAAATATGATTGGTCATCTGTCTCTGGATCCTCTTGTGAGGAGCTATCGATAACCAGCAAGACATGCGCTTCGTCAGATAGCATTGTCTGCTCTGAAGACCTTGTTTCCACTCCAGATTTTTCCATGACCGTGCCAAATGGCTGATGCACAGGAAGAGTAATTGAATGTACTAAAATTGTTGACAAATTTAACACGTAATAAAAAAATGATGGCATGATATAATTCACATATAAGATGACTGGCTAACCAGGGTGGCATTATAAAAATCACATATATGATACCTGGCTAAACAAGATGGCATTGCATGATTCACATATACGATAAAGAAACTAAACAGATGGCATTGACACAAAGCATGTGTAAACTAAGCAGATGACATCTTTAATGTATACAGTAAGCAATGCAAGGCACCATATGCATGATATTACCAACATCAGCATGCCAAGTTAGAGCGAAGACCTCATGGGGTAAATAGGAGTGGTATTATCCTTCTGAATCCCCCTCAGAACAGTTATCTTCCTCTTGATTACGATCCGAAATGGGTGGAAGGGGGGTGGTTTACCTTTGCGCCCACCATGGAGCGACATCTGCATGTAATTTTATTACCACGCAAGGCTCATCTCTTTTGCTCTACATGATCAGTTCCATTGTGTACAATAACTGGCATGCATAGGAATAAAACATAGTGAGATTATGTAAGGAGTGCATGCACAAATCCAGAGTGATGGTAGCAAACTATGGATAGACCCAAAACCAATGATAGCAGGCAGATAATAGCTCTAGTTAAAAAATACAGATAATGGATCCTTTAATTTTTGTTTGCACCCAACATGAAACTCATATTAGACACTCGAGATTAACTAGATAGTAGACAGATAGTACTGATTGCTGCCCCAATATGTACCCCACAACCATTTAAAAACTCAAGTTTTAGCATTAGTTTGGACCTGACTCAGAGTCTAATAGGTGAACACGACGATAATGTAGCATGTCATCATATTAAGTGATGCATAACGTAAGCAGACACGGAGGAGTGCGTCCTCTCTTGCGGACCCGTGTAGTCCTCAAGGTCATCTGCTCAGTTAACGATGCTAATGCAGTTGTCGTGGCTGCCGGCAGCAGGGAAGAAGATCTGAGGCGGTGAAAGACAGTCTGGAGAGCGGATCCCTGCTGTGGTGAGCTCTTCCGTCGTTGGAGCAGCTGAGCTGGGGTGGGACACAACGCCGCAGGAGCAGGACAAACCACACAAGGTTTTCTTTGACACATATCTGTAACAGAAGTAATTGAGTAAGGGCTTGTTTGAATTTGAGGATTCTAACAATGCAGGGATAGGAAATAGACATGAATAGGATAGGAATGCACGTGCAAAACAGATAATTTAAAAACATAGGATTTCTGCCAATCTGGGTGTTTGATTCACAAGAATTGGAAGATCACATGATGCAAAAAAGCATGGTGAGATTAAGTCAAACCACAAGAAAATGTACGGTTATAATTCTATTATGCTACTATCTCTTAGTCTTGTGCTTCATGAATAGAAATATGAAAAAGGAGGACAAGTGGAAATTAGAATTCCTACGTTTTTTCTTTCAAGGAGACACTAAAGGAACAAATCCTACAATTTTCCTTTGCTCCATTCCTTCGCACTAAATTCATGAAAAGTAGTACTATAGGAAACTTTCCAATTCCAATGTTTTTCATCCACTTTTCTTTTGAAGCACCGGCGGTTCTAGTAGGCAGGCTTGAGCAAGGAAAATCCTACACTAAAAAAAATGTTTTTGTGCTACTTCTATTACTTTGGACCCAGGCAACTGCCATACTAGCTCAACTCCCAGGCCCATAGACAAATGCACAACACAAACGCGCAGAGATAAATAATGATGGTGTTCAAGAGAGCCCATCATGGATAGCTAAGTTGCCTGGTACCTCACTGCTTGCCATATAGTAGGATAAAATAATCACATTTCCCATTACTACGTGTGCTCAGTGGATAATATATATAACATATAGAGTAAAAAAGAGATGCAACAAGTGTACAACCTCTTTGGCAAAGCAATGTCGATCTCAGCGTGATTGGGTTGGCCGGTGAGGATGCTCCGGCTGACTTGGCTGTCGGAGGAGGGGAAGAAGATCTTAGGCGTCTGGAGATGTAGCCTGAGGTACTCCTCCGCTGTGATGGAGGGTTTCGTTGTTGGAGCAGCTCCGGTGAGTTGTATGACGTTGAGGCTGAAGCAGGAAAAGAGAGACAATGTTAACCTGAGTGGAATTCTAATAGCATATCCAATACATGACGTAAAATACATAACCACAAAGTGCTTGATGTAAAATACATCAGCCGCTCATCTCCGATCTTAACTGTCGAAACTGAATTTAACTGTCGAAACTAAACTTAACTGTCGAAACTAAATTTTGCTGTCGAAACTGAATTTTACTATCGAAACTGAACGCACTAGCAAGGTGAGGCTACACATCAGTCGACTGACTTTTTCATCTCTGGTCAGTCGATTTTGCAGCCGTTGGATATGAAATCAAGGGCCTACAGTTCATCTTCAACCTCCACCCCCTGAGCCGCCAGCCACCACCAGCCAAACAACAGCCCCCCGTCGCCCGTGGCCGGCGGTGCGCCGCCCCGCCCGCCCCGAAAACACTCCCCACCGCCGGTCTGCCACCGCCCCGGCCATCCCTCTAGGCCCCCTGTCGCCCGTCGCGCCAGCGCCGACCCTTCCTGCCCCGTGCGCGGATCTGCGAGGCCTACCACATCTACCCCTCCCGCCCAACGGCCTCCTCCACCTTCGGCAGCTGCTCCGCATGGGCAGCGCTGGGTTCTAGTGCCCACTCAGCCGATGCCGCAGATGCGGACTCCGGATTCGGAGGCACGAGCTGCCCGCCGCGAGAGGCAGAGGGCTTGGAAGATGGGGGGGGGGGGTCCGACGGGTCTACACAGTTCGCCCGCCGCCGCCGGGTGCCCGACGAGGAGGATGTTGGGAACGTTGCATGAAAAACAAACAAAATTGTACGCACACTCAAGATCTATCTATGGAGATGCATATCAACTAGAGGGGAGAGTATGTCTATGTACCCTCGTAGACCGTCTAGCGGAAGCGTTTATCAACACAGTTGATGTAGTCATAGACCTTCATGATCCGCCTGATCAAGTACCGAACGTACGACACCTTTGCGTTCAGCACACGTTCAGCTCGATGACGTCCTCGCCTTCTTGATCCAGCAAGACGGGCGAAGTAGTAGATGAGTTCCGGCAGCACGACGGCGTGGTGATGATGGTGATGCAACTATCTCCGCAGGGCTTCGTCGAGCATTACGAAAATATGACCGAGAGTGAACTAGAGGGAGAGGGGCGCCTGAAAGTGCAATCATGCCCTTAATCTTATTTTGATAAGTTGTTGACAACATACATATAGGGAACTAATCAATTCTGTCAAGTGCATCTCAGGTTTTGTTCCCGGAAGATATTAGTGTGGTTCAAAACTTACATATTCAAGATATTCAAATGAAGGTGAAACAAGATACAAAGCTTTAGATCCTTCTCTGTTTTACTTTTATTTGAGTATAGGGATCCCACACTATTAAGAGGGGATCACATGTTCTCACGAAAGACTTGCTCAAAATCTAGAATAAAATCTCTTAGAAAGTGTTCCTATCTCAGTAGGCCTTTTTGGCCTCTATTTCTGTCCGGACGACCGTCGGTCTCCGGACGTCCCGTGCTTCCCTGCTCTCCGGATGTCCAGTGCCATGTCAAAGAGAGTTATTCACGGATTTCCGTTCCCTTCAGACGACCGACTTTCGGACGTCCAGTGGTGACCGACCATCCGATGCCACTTCACAGAGCCAAAATTAACGGAAGTCCGTTCCTTCCAGACAACCGTTCACCGGACGACCGACTCTCTTGGGCGTCCACTCTGTGTGCGTCTTCCCTCTCCTCTACTACACTAGTTTTATCTATGTGACGAACGACCGGTGCCTGCCGGGCGTCCGGTCCAACTTTTCTGCCCGGACGACCGATGCCTGCCAGACGTCCGGCTCAACTTTTCTGTTCAGACGTCCGATACCTGTCAGACGTCCGGTGTGTGTGCAGCATAAATGACCTCCAACAACCACTTTTGCACTTAGACTATAAATATTCCCTTCCCCACCCGTGGGGGAGTGGTCCAACACAGTGCAAAGATTCCAATAACACCTTTCTCTCTCACTCTCTCTTGCTTCCACCAAATCTTAGATCCCAAGAGCGTTTGTGTGGATTCTTGAGTGTTGTTCCAATCAAAAGATAGATCATCTCTCGCTCCTCCTCTCAACGAAAGGAATTCGTGATTTGAGCAAGTTTTGAGCGATTCCCTTGATCTTGTTACTCTTGGAGGTTGGAGACTCCTAGGCGATAGGAGTTATTCGGAGAGGAATCGACCATTGTGATTACCCCCGGAAAGTTTGTGAGGGTTTGGAGACCACCCCAAGGTCTACAACTAGTGGTTGAGAAATGCCTTCGTGGTGTTGTCTCAAAGGGAGAATAGTGTGAGCCTTCGTGTTGTTGGTGTGCCTTCGTGGTAACATCCACCTCTCTAACGGTGACATAGCTTCCCTCCAAGGAAGTGAACATCGGCATACATCCTCGTCTTTCGTAGTGGTGGTTATCCCTAACCCTAACTTCCTACTTGTGGTTACTTGTCTCCTAGTCATTACTTATATCTTTTTGTGCTTTCTTACTCACATACTTGTGTTACTTGTTTACCTTGCTTAGCTCTTAGCATCTTACTTGCAATTGTTAGGCTCGTTTTCATATTCCGCATTATTGCCTAAAAATTGCTAAGTAACAATTAAAAATTTGCAATTGTACATATTCACCCCCCCTCTAGGTCCATCTTGATCCTTTCAATTGGTATCAGAGTCTCGTGCTCTATTCTTGTGGCTTAACGGCCCTAGAGCGAGATAAACCCTGATGGGACTCCCCTTGTTGTAGATCCAAAGGATAAGTGCACAGCTTCCACAGAAGACAAGTCCTTCACTTCTGAGGACCTAGAACGGGCGCTTTCTAAGAAAAAGGAGGAGCATGATGCTTCTCTTTGGGCCTTGGTCCAAATGAGACTATCCACATTAACCATGATGCTTGCACCACTTTTTGGTGGTGCGGCCTCAAGGCCAACTGTGCCTACTCCTTAACTTGGCCAAAAACCTCCTAGTAATGAACACTCCAGTGTTCCTTGGCTTTATGAAAGACCTCAAATAGAGAAACCAAAGTATAACCCTCAAGGCAAACCTCCTTTACTTGATGACACTACCGATTTTGCCTTGTGGAGAGTTGCTATGCAGGATCATCTTCGATATGGAAATGATGAGATGCTGGATATCTTGGAGTATGGTTACAAAGCTATTGACCCGAAGAATATTACACCAAGAGAGATATACGACAAGAATCTCAATGACACAGCAACCATGTGCATAAGGAGAGGTATGACTGACAAGCAAAGGAGACCATGCATACACATCACAAGTGCCAAGGAATTATGGGATATCATTGTGAGGACCAAGCCGGTACCTCCACTCTCCGGCTTGCTCAATATGAAATTGCCAAGGGCCAATTGGAAAACTTTTGTATGGAGAAAGGTGAATGTCCCAAGCAACTCCTTGAGCATCTCATGACTCTCACGGCCGACATCGAGTCTTGTGATTGTGACAAGACACAAGATGGATTCAACTTGACTAAGCGATTTCTCGTGGACAAGTTGCTTCATGCTATTTCTCCATATCATCACCAAATGGTGTGGGACATAAGACAACACCATGGATTCAAGGAAATGAATCCGGATGACATCATATCCACTTTCCAACTGTTTGAAGAGTCAAAGGCAAATGCTACAAAACATCTTGCCATGCATGGCACCTCAACATCAAAGATCAATCTTGCATTTAAGGCCAAGCATGTATGTGAAGAAGAGCAAAGTGAAGAAGAAGAGGATGATGAGGATGAAGATGGTGATGAGATTGACTCTGATGAGAGTCCTTCATATGAAGACATTGCTTCTTTGTCAAGAAGTTCAGCGCATCAAAGTTCAAGGGAAGATTCCAGAAGAAAGTGATAAAATGCTACAACTATGAAGAAACCAACCACTTCTCCAACGATTGCCCTTATGAGAAAAGAGAAGATAAACCAAGGTTTCCCAAGACCTTTCCCAAGAAGTTGCCAAATTCTTTGAAATCCAAGCTCAAGAAGAGAGATGGGAAAGCAATGGTTGCTCATGAAGAATCCGATCTGGATGATGTTAGTGGTGTTGCCGGAGTAGCTCAAAACTCTCAAAACACTTTGAGGCTAGTCAACAAGAGTGGTGATGTTGTCACCTACAACTATATGAAATACTACAAGGGCAACACACACAAGTGCCTAATGGCAAAGGCCGTGGTAGAAGATGGAGAGGACCAAAACTCTCCTGACAAGGTCAAGGTAACCCCACGGTCAAACCCTCCTCTTTTCACTCCTTCTACTCCTTGTGATGAGTATCTTGATGCGGAGGATAATTATGATAATGATGATATAGATGATCCTATGCTTGCTAAACTAAATAAGTTCAAGTGCTCCCTCAAAGGAAAGAAGCTCACTATGTTTCATATGCTCATGGAGATGGTGAGTAAGCACACCATCACCATTAAGGAACTCGAAACCCTCGTCACCGAGGAAAAGGAAAAAATATGAAATCCTTGAGCCGAAAGTCCAATATGAGGAAGCACGAAATGATGAACTATGCTTGAAAATTGGTGCAAACATTGATGTTCATGCTAAAGAACTTGCCTCCTTGAAAAAAGGCTAAGGACTCTTGCAAGGATTGATGAATGATAAAAGTAAGCTTGTGAAATCTCATGCTTCTCTCTAAGGATTGTGAGCTTCTAGCCGTGTCCCTCAAGACTAAGGAAGAAGAGCTCACCCTTCTTACAAAGAGTTTTGAGACGCTCAAGATTACTTATCTTGAAACTCTAGCCAAGGCCTACTCTTCTCCTATTATCAATGTTGATGCTTGTAGTACTAACTCTAGTGGTGGCCTAGCATCTATTCTTGAGGAGAATTGCTTTCTAAAGGCACAACTCGAGAGAGGACTCATGACATGTGCTAAAGGAAAAAAGAACCTTAATGAGGTATTGAGCTAACACAATGAGGTGTTTGACAAGGAAGGGCTCGGGTTTGACCCAAGCACAAGCAAGAAGAAGATGTCTTCTCAAAAGTGCACCACCCCTCTTAAAGAAAAATTTGGACGAGAAGAGCACAAGGAGAAAGGTAAGATTGTGAGTGGTAAGGCCACAAGGGGCATGCCCACTCTCAACAAGCCAAAAGAATTCATGTCTCCATCCTATGTACTTCGTAAAACTAAGGATGGAGAAGTTTATGCAAAATTTGTTGGTCCTCATAATGCATTTCGGTTTTATGCTATTTGGGTCCCTAAGACCCTTGTGACTTACTTGAGAGGTCCCATTCAAAAATGGGTACATCTAACCAAGTCATAATTGTGTGTAGGTTTCCTTTTCTAGTGGAGTTAAATGGGTGATCGATAGTGGATGTACCAACCATATGATTGGAGATAGCAAATTGCTTTACGATTTCATGGAAGCTATTCAACCATTTACGAGCATTGTGTTTGGTGGGGATCAAAAGGACAGGTACTAGGGTTGGACAAGGTGGCTATCACAAATGACATGTCACTTGCAAGTGTCATGCTTCTCCAATCCCTTAAACACCATTTGCTTTCTGTTCCTCAATTGGCTTCTGTTGGTTATGATACACTATTTGGACTAACATATGTGAAAGTCTTTAAGAGAGATACTCTCGAAGTGGCCTTTGTTGGAGAGTTGGTTGGCAACCTTTACACGGTTGATTTCTCGAAAGATAGCACATTCCATGCAACTTGTCTAATGGCCAAGGCCGACAAGGGATGGCTATGGCATCGCCGGCTAGCCCATGTCGGCATGAGAAATCTTCAAGATCTCTTAAAGGTAATCACATCCTTGGACTAACCAATGTCTCATTTGATAAAGATCGTGTGTCACTGGTACGCGTCGGTGCTATATATACAAAAGGTTTTAAACCCCTTTCTGCGACGACATTTGGAACCGTCGTCAAGTGAGTGTGGGCGATAGGGGTTCCTTCCCACACGACACAGAAACCGTCGGGGATATGCCCTCCTGGCACACACGCTCGGCAAAATGAGGTCGTGTGCGACCGACAAGCGTGCAAATACGATTATACGTACATTAGTGATAAAAAAATACAATTATACAGGCGAAATCATTTCCGGTTGTAAGTTCATCCTAAAGGAAATATGCCCTAGAGGCGATAATAAAGTTATTATTTATTTCCTCATATCATGATAAATGTTTATTATTCATGCTAGAATTGTATTACCCGGAAACATAATACATGTACGAATACATAGGCAAACATAGTGTCACTAGTATGCCTCTACTTGACTAGCTCGTGAATCAAAGATGGTTAAGTTTACTAACCATAGACATGAGTTGTCATTTGATTAACGGAATCACATCATTAGTAGAATGATGTGATTGACTTGACCCATTCTGTTAGCTTAGCACTTGATCGTTTAGTATGTTGCTATTGCTTTCTTCATGACTTATACATGTTCCTATGACTATGAGATTATGTAACTCCCACTTACCGGAGGAACACTTTGTGTGCTACCAAACATCACAACATAACTGGGTGATTATAAAGGTGCTCTACAGGTGTCTCCAAAGGTACCTGTTGAGTTGACATATTTTGAGATTAGGATTTGTCACTCCGATTGTCGGAGAGGTATCTCTGGGCCCTCTCGGTAATGCACATCACTATAAGCCTGGCAAGCAATGTAGCTAATGAGTTAGTTACGGGATGATGCATTACGTAACGAGTAAAGAGAGTTGCCGGTAACGAGATTGAACTAGGTATTGAGATACAGACGATCGAATCTTGGGCAAGTAACATACCGATGACAAAGGGAACAACATATGTTGTTATGCGGTTTGACCGATAAAGATCTTTGTAGAATATGTAGGAGCCAATATGAGCATCCAGGTTCCGCTATTGGTTATTGACCGGAAATGTGTCTCGGTCATGTCTACATAGTTCTCGAACTCGTAGGGTCCCCACGCTTAAAGTTAGATGACAGTTATATTATGAGTTTATGTGTTTTGATGTACCCAAGGTTGTTTGGAGTCCCGGATGTGATCACGGACATGATGAGGAGTCTCGAAATGGCCGAGACATGAAGATTGATATATTGGACGACTATGTTCGGACACCGGAATGGTTCCGGGAGGTTTCAGGCATATACCGGAGTACCAGGGGTTACCGGAACCCCCCGGGAAGCTATTGGGCCTTAGTGGAAAGGGGAGAGGGATGCCAGGAGGTAGCGCGCGGCCCCCCTTGCCCAAATCCGAATTGGGAAAGGGAAGGGGGCAGCGGCCCCCCTTCTACTTCCTTCTCTCCACCTCCTCCTTCCCCCTTGTCCTACTTGGAATAGGAAAGGGGGGGGGGCAAACCTACTTGGAGTAGGATTGCCCCCCCCTTGGGCGCACCTCTCCCCTTGGCCGGCCCTCTCCTCCTCCCCCCTTTATATACGGAGGAGGGGGCACCCCAAAGACACAACAATTGATCATTGATCTCTTAGCCATGTGCGGTGCCCCCCTCCACCATAGTCCTCCTCGATAATATTGTAGCGGTGCTTAGGCGAAGCCCTGCTTCGGTAGAACATCATCATCATCACCACGCCGTCGTGCTGACGGAACTCTCCCTCGACACTCGGCTGGATCGGAGTTCGAGGGACGTCATGGAGCTAAACGTGTGCAAGAACTCGGAGGTATCGTGCTTTCGGTGCTTGATCGGTCGGGCCGTGAAGACGTACGGCTACATCAACCGTGTTGTGCTAACTCTTCCGCTTTCGGTCTACGAGGGTACATGGACAAACTCTCCCCTCTTGTTGCTATGCATCACCATGATCTTGCGTGTACATAGGAATTTTTTTGAAATTACTACGTTCCCTAATGGTGGTATCAGAGCCTAGGTTTTATGCGTTAATGTTATATGCACGAGTGGAACACAAGTGAGTTGTGGACGATACAAGTCATACTGCTTACCAGCATGTCATACTTTGGTTCAGCGGTATTGTTGGATGAAGCGGCCCGGACCGACATTATGCGTACGCTTACGCGAGACTGGTTCTACCGACGTGCTTTGCACACAGGTGGCTGGCGGGTGTCAGTTTCTCCAACTTTAGTTGAACCGAGTGTGGCTACGCCCGGTCCTTGAGAAGGTTAAAACATCACTAACTTGACAAACTATCGTTGTGGTTTTGATGTGTAGGTAAGAACGGTTCTTGCTCAGCCCGTAGCAGCCACGTAAAACTTGCAACAACAAAGTAGAGGACGTCTAACTTGTTTTTGCAGGGCATGTTGTGATGTGATATGGTCAAGACGTGATGCTATATTTTATTATATGAGATGATCATGTTTTGTAACCGAGTTATCGGCAACTGGCAGGAGCCATATGGTTGTCGCTTTATTGCATGCAATGCAATCGCCCTGTAATTGCTTTACTTTATCACTAAGCGGTAGCGATAGTCGTAGAAGCAATAGTTGGCGAGACGACAATGATGCTACAATGGAGATCAAGGTGTCGCACCGATGACGATGGTGATCATGACGGTGTTTCGGAGATGGAGATCACAAGCACAAGATGATGATGGCCATATCATATCACTTATATTGATTGCATGTGATGTTTATCCTTTATGCATCTTATCTTGCTTTGATTGGCGGTAGCATTATAAGATGATCTCTCACTAAATTTCAAGATAAAAGTGTTCTCCCTGAGTATGCACCGTTGCCAAAGTTCGTCGTGCCCAGACACCACGTGATGATCGGGTGTGATAAGCTCTACGTCCATCTACAACGGGTGCAAGCCAGTTTTTGCACACGCAGAATACTCAGGTTAAACTTGACGAGCCTAGCATATGCATATATGGCCTCAGAACACTGAGACCGAAAGGTCGAGCGTGAATCATATAGTAGATATGATCAACATAGTGATGTTCACCATTGAAAACTACTCCATTTCACGTGATGATCGGTTATGGTTTAGTTGATTTGGATCACGTGATCACTTAGATGATTAGAGGGATGTCTATCTAAGTGAGAGTTCTTAAGTAAGATGATTAATTGAACTTAAATTTATCATGAACTTAGTACCTGATGGTATTTTGCTTATCTATGTTTGTTGTAGATAGATGGCCCGTGCTGTTGTTCCGTTGAATTTTAATGCGTTCGTTGAGAAAGCAAAGTTGAAAGATGATGGTAGAAATTACATGGACTGGGTCCGTAACATGAGGATTATCCTCATTGCTGCATAGGAAAATTATGTCCTGGAAGCACCACTGGGTGCCAGGCCTACTGCAGATGCAACTACAGACGTTGTGAACATTTGGCAGAGCAAAGCTGATGACTACTCGATAGTTTAGTGTGCCATGCTTTACGGCTTAGAACCAGGACTTCAACGACATTTTGAACGTCCTGGAGCATATGAGATGTTCCAGGAGTTGAAGTTAATATTTCAAGCAAATGCCCGAATTGAGAGATATGAAGTCTCCAATAAGTTCTACAGCTGCAAGATGGAGGAGAATAGTTCTGTCAGTGAGCATATACTCAGAATGTGTGGGTATAACAATCACTTGATTCAATGGGAGTTAATCTTCCGGATGATTGCATCATTGACAGAATTTTCCAATCACTCCCACCAAGCTACAAGAGCTTCGTGATGAACTATAACATGCAAGGGATGGATAAGACAATTCCCGAGCTCTTCACAACGCTAAAGGCTGCGGAGGTAGAAATCAAAAAGGAGCATCAAGTGTTGATGGTCAATAAGACCACCAGTTTCAAGAAAAAGGGCAAAGGGAAGAAGAAGGGGAACTTCAAAAAGAACAACAAACAAGTTGCTGCTCAAGAGAAGAAACCCAAGTCTGGACCTAAGCCTGAGACTGAGTGCTTCTACTGCAAGCAGACTAGTCACTAGAAGCGGAACCGCCCCAAGTATTTGGCGGATAAGAAGGATGGCAAGGTGAACAAAGGTATATGTGATATACATGTTTTTTTTCTTGTGTACCTTACCAGAGCTCGCAGTAGCACCTGGGTATTTGATACTGGTTCTGTTGCTAATATTTGCAACTCAAAATAGGGACTACAGATTAAGCGGACACTGGCTAAGGACGAGGTGACGATGCGCGTGTGAAATGGTTCCAAAGTCGATGTGATCGCCGTCGGCACGCTACCTCTACATCTACCTTCGGGATTAGTTTTAGACCTAAATAATTGTTATTTGGTGCCAGCGTTGAGCATGAACATTATATCTGGATCTTGTTTAATGCGAGACGGTTATTCATTTAAATCTGAGAATAATGGTTGTTCTATTTATATGAGTAATATCTTCTATGGTCATGCACCCTTAAAGAGTGGTCTATTTTTGATGAATCTCGATAGTAGTGATACACATATTCAATATGTTGAAGCCAAAAGATGCAAAGTTGATAATGATAGTGCAACTTATTTGTGGCACCGCCGTTTAGGTCATATTGGTGTAAAGCGCATGAAGAAACTCCTTACTGATGGACTTTTGGAATCACTTGATTATGAATCACTTGGTACTTGCGAACCATGCCTCATGGGCAAGATGACTAAAACGCTGTTCTCTGGAACTATGGAGCGAGCAACTGATTTGTTGGAAATCATACATATTGATGTATGTGGTCCAATGAGTGTTGAGGCTCACGGCGGGTATCGTTATTTTCTCACCTTCACAGATGATTTGAGCAGATATGGGTATATCTACTTAATGAAACATAAGTCTGAAACATTTGAAAAGTTCAAAGAATTTCAGAGTGAAGTTGAAAATCATCGTAACAAGAAAATAAAGTTTCTATGATCTGATCGTGGAGGAGAATATTTGAGCTACGAGTTTGGTTTACATTTGAAGCAATGCGGAATAGTTTTGCAACTCACGCCACCCGAAACACCACAGCGTAATGGTGTGTCCGAACGTCGTAATCGTACTTTACTAGATATGGTGCGATCTATGATGTCTGTTATTGATTTACTGCTATCGGTTTGGGGTTATGCTTTAGAGACGGCCGCATTCACGTTAAATAGGGCACCATGAAAATCCGTTGAGACGACGCCTTATGAACTGTGGTTTGGCAAGAAACCAAAGTTGTCATTTCTTAAAGTTTGGGGCTGCGATGCTTATGTGAAAAAGCTTCAACCCGATAAGCTCGAACCCAAATCGGAGAAATGTGTCTTCATTGGATACCCAAAGGAAACCATTGGGTACAGCTTCTATCACAGATCCGAAGGAAAGACATTTGTTGCCAAAAATGGATCCTTTCTAGAAAAGGAGTTTCTCTCGAAAGAAGTGAGTGGGAGGAAAGTAGAACTTGATGAGGTAACTGTACCTGCTCCCTTATTGGAAAATAGTTCGTCATAGAAACCGGTTCCTATGGCGACTACACCAATTAGTGAGGAAGTTGATGATATTGATCATGAAACTTCAGATCAAGTTACTACCGAACCTCGTAGGTCAACCAGAGTAAGATCCGCACCAGAGTGGTACATTAATCCTATTCTGGAGGTCATGTTACTTGACCATGATGAACCTACGAACTATGAGGAAGCGATGATGAGCCCAGATTCTGCAAAATGGCTTGAGGCCATGAAATCTAAGATGGGATCCATGTATGAGAACAAAGTGTGGACTTTGGTTGACTTGCCCGATGATCGGCAAGCCATCGAGAATAAATGGATCTTCAAGAAGAAGACTGACGCTGATGGTAATGTTACTATCTACAAAGCTCGACTTGTTGCAAAAGGTTTTCGACAAGTTCAAGGGGTTGACTACGATGAGACTTTCTCACCCGTAGCGATGCTTAAGTCTGTCCGAATCATGTTAGCAATTGCCGCATTTTATGATTATGAAATTTGGCAAATGGATGTCAAAACTGCATTCCTGAATGGATTTCTGGAAGAAGAGTTGTATATGATGCAACCAGAAGGTTTTGTCGATCCAAAGGATGCTAACAAAGTGTGCAAGCTCCAGCGATCCATTTATGGACTGGTGCAAGCATCTCGGAGTTGGAATAAACGCTTTGATAGTGTGATCAAAGCATATGGTTTTATACAGACTTTTGGAGAAGCCTGTATTTACAAGAAAGTGAGTGGGAGCTCTGTAGCATTTCTAATATTATATGTGGACGACATATTATTGATTGGAAATGATATAGAATTTCTGGATAGCATAAAAGGATACTTGAATAAAAGTTTTTCAATGAAAGACCTCGGTGAAGCTGCTTACATATTGGGCATCAAGATCTATAGAGATAGATCAAGACGCTTAATTGGACTTTCACAAAGTACATACCTTGATAAAGTTTTGAAAAAGTTCAAAATGGATCAAGCAAAGAAAGGGTTCTTGCCTGTAATACAAGGTGTGAAATTGAGTCAGACTCAATGCCCGACCACTGCAGAAGATAGAGACAAAATGAAAGACGTTCCCTATGCTTCAGCCATAGGGTCTATCATGTATGCAATGCTGTGTACCAGACCTGATGTGTGCCTTGCTATTAGTTTAGCAGGGAGGTACCAAAGTAATCCAGGAGTGGATCACTGGACAGCGGTCAAGAACATCCTGAAATACCTGAAAAGGACTAAGGATATGTTTCTCGTTTATGGAGGTGACAAATAGCTAGTCGTAAATGGTTACGTCGATGCAAGCTTTGACACTGATCCGGAAGATTCTAAATCGCAAACTAGATATGTGTTTATATTGAACAGTGGAGCTGTCAGTTGGTGCAGTTCTAAACAAAGCGTCGTGGCGGGATCTACATGTGAAGCGGAGTTCATAGCTGCTTCGCAAGCCGCAAATGAAGGAGTCTGGATGAAGGAGTTCATATCCGATCTAGGTGTCATACCTAGTGCATCGGGTCCAATGAAAATCCTTTGTGACAATACTTGTGCAATTGCCTTGGCAAAGGAATCCAGATATCACAAGAGAACCAAGCACATCAAGAGACGCTTCAATTCCATCCGGGACCAAGTCCAGGTGGGGGACATAGAGATTTGCAAGTTACATACAGATCTGAATGTTCCAGACCCATTGACTAAGCCTCTTCCACAAGCAAAACATGATCAGCACCAAGGCTCCATGGGTGTTAGAATCATTACTGTGTAATCTAGATTATTGACTCTAGTGCAAGTGGGAGACTGAAGGAGATATGCCCTAGAGGCAATAATAAAGTTATTATTTATTTCCTCATATCATGATAAATGTTTATTATTCATGCTAGAATTGTATTACCCGGAAACATAATACATGTGTGAATACATAGACAAACATAGTGTCACTAGTATGCCTCTACTTGACTAGCTCGTGAATCAAAGATGGTTAAGTTTCCTAACCATAGACATGAGTTGTCATTTGATTAACGGAATCACATCATTAGTATAATGATGTGATTGACTTGACCCATTCTGTTAGCTTAGCACTTAATCGTTTAGTATGTTGCTATTGCTTTCTTCATGACTTATACATGTTCCTATGACTATGAGAATATGTAACTCCCGCTTACCGGAGGAACACTTTGTGTGCTACCAAACGTCACAATGTAACTGGGTGATTATAAAGGTGCTCTACAGGTGTCTCCAAAGGTACTTGTTGAGTTGACGTATTTCGAGATTAGGATTTGTCACTCCGATTGTCACAGAGGTATCTCTAGGCCCTCTTGGTAATGCACATATCTATAAGCCTTGCAATCAATGTAGCTAATGAGTTAGTTACAGGATGATGCATTACGTAATGAGTAAAGAGCCTTGTCGGTAACGAGATTGAACTAGGTATTGAGATACCGACGATCGAATCTCGGGCAAGTAACATACCGATGACAAAGGGAACAACGCATGTTGTTATGCGGTTTGGCCGATAAAGATCTTCGTAGAATATGTAGGAGCCAGTATGAGCATCCAGGTTTCGCTATTGGTTATTGACCGGAAATGTGTCTCGGTCATGTCTACATAGTTCTCGAACCCGTAGGGTCCGCACGCTTAAAGTTAGATGACAGTTATATTATGAGTTTATGTGTTTTGATGTACCGAAGGTTGTTCGGAGTCCCGGATGTGATCACGGACATGATGAGGAGTCTCAAAATGGTTGAGACATGAATATTGATATATTGGACGACTATGTTCGGACACCGGAATGGTTCCGGGAGGTTTTAGGCATATACCGGAGTACCGGGGGTTACCGGACCCCCCCGGGAAGCTATTGGGCCTTATGGGCCTTAGTGGAAAGGAGAAAGGGAGGCCAGGAGGTGGCACGCGACCCCCCTTGCGCCAATCCGAATTGGGAAAGGGAAGGGGGTGGAGGCCCCCCTTCTCCTTCCTTCTCTCCACCTCCTCCTTCCCCCTTCTCCTACGTGGAATAGGAAAGGGGGAGCCAAACCTACTTGGAGTAGGATTGCCCCCCCTTGGGCGCGCCTCTCCCCTTGGCCAGCCCTCTCCTCCTCCCCCTTTATATACGGAGGAGGGGGGCACCCCAAAGACACAACAATTGATCATTGATCTCTTAGCCGTGTGCGGTGCCCCCTCCACCATAGTCCTCCTCGATAATATCGTAGCGGTGCTTAGGCGAAGCCCTGCATCAGTAGAACATCATCATCGTCACCACGCTGTCATGCTGACAGAACTCTCCCTCGATACTCGGCTGGATCGGAGTTCGAGGGACGTCATCGAGATGAACGTGTGCAAGAACTCAGAGGTGCCGTGCTTTCCGTGCTTGATCGGTCGGGCCGTGAAGACGTACGGCTACATCAACTTCATTATGCTAACGCTTCCACTTTGGGTCTACAAGGTTACATGGACAACACCCTCCCCTCTTGTTGCTATGCATCACCATGATCTTGCGTGTACGTAGGATTTTTTTTGAAACTACTACGTTCCCCAACATATCCTACACAGTCAGTCCCGGCGAAACGTTTCCATTCGTATATACATTCCACACAGCCGCTCCAAGAAAAATGTTTCCGTTCGTAGGTACATCACACACAATTTTCCCCGTTAAATCGTTTGTGATGGCCTTCCCATCGCACACAATATTAATAATTTCATCAACTGTGTTATTGAATGCATCACACACGATGCGTAGAAGAAACTGTGTGCGTTGCCTTAGGTCATCGCCCACGGTATTTTATCAATAACCGTTTGCAATAGAAAAAACCAATTAGCAGGCTAATTTCCCTATTATTAATAATACATTTATTAATCTAATTGATATTCATATTAAACACATAATGTATTTCATTCCCATATTAAGGAAGCAGGATTTCATAATTGAAATACATCAGAGTACAACATGATATAGCTTCAGCACTCAACTACCCCATTACACAACTGCACCGGCACCAAGTTTCACATGCAACATCTAGGACCTTTCGAAATTAGCATCATAGACGGTACATAGACAGATGCATCTCATCAGGAAAACTGCTGAAGCGGAAGACGAATATTGATCCTTCATTGATGTTGAAGGTCTTTGCAACTTTAGTCCCGTGCATGCGGATGATTGATCGTCCATCTTTTGTCCTCTTCAGGAACACTTCAATATTGAACCATGGGTGTTGTATGAATACCTTCCTCGCCTCCTGACCATGCAGGTGGTTTGAGAGGTAATCATCAATGAATTGTTTTGGAAAGGCCTGAAAACAAGGATGTGCATAAATATCTTCTCTATATTGGAAATGGGGAAAAGGAATAAAAAAGACAAGGTATAATAGTATAGAGTAACAGAATGCAGCCACAACAATTGAACATCGCATTGCAGAATTGAATCAAGCAGCTAACTAAACACCACAACAAATCAACCAACCGTTAACTGAGCACCACATTGCACAAATATAACATACTCCTAATAGACGATCAGATAGTTAACCAAACCAAGCATGCTTAACAACTTGGAAATATAGCAATTGTATTTGTTTCTCATGTATTTAGTACAACCAAATTCTATTTATTTCTCACATGGTATAAAATAACAGAATGCAGCCACAACAATTGAACATCGCATTGCAGAATTGAACCAAGCAGTTAACTAAACAACACAACAAATGAACCAACCGTTAACTGAGCACCACATTGTGCAAATATAAAATACTCCTAATAGAAGATCAGACAGTTTACCAGATCAAGCATGCTTAACAACTTGGAAATATAGCAATTGTATTTGTTTCTTATGTATTTAGTACAGCCAAATTTGATTTATTTCTCACATGGTATACAATAATAGAATGCACACACAACAATTCAACATCGCATTGCAGAATTGAACCAAATAGTTAACTAAACACCACAACAAATGAACTAAATGTTAACTGAGCACCACATTGCGCAATATAACATACTCCTAATAGAAGATCAGATAGTTAACCAAACCAAGCATGCTTGATAACTTGGAAAATTGCACCCTAAAGAATTGAACATCACATTGGCAGAATTGAACCAAACAGTTAACTAAACACCACATTGCACGACATATAGAACATATACACCAGAGCAGAAGATTGCATGGTAAAAGTAGATAACACAATTCACTAGAATTTGTTAAGGAAAGGCAGTAGCTAGCAAACTGAACATGGGTCCTTATAGTGAGCTAATAAGACAAGCTACTCATTGTCGGAGATATCGATGACGATTGGCTCCTTGTGTTGGAAATATGCCCTAGAGGAAATTATAAATTAGTTATTATTATATTTTCTTGTTCATGATAATCGTTTATTATGCATGCTATAATTGTATTGAAAGGAAACTTAGATACATGTGTGGATACATAGACAACACCATGTCCCTAGTAAGCCTTTGTTGACTAGCTCGTTGATCAATAGATGGTTATGGTTTCCTAACCATGGACATTGGATGTCGTTGATAACGGGATCACATCATTAGCAGAATGATGTGATGGACAAGACCCAATCCTAAGCCTAGCACAAAGATCATGTAGTTCGTATGCTAAATCTTTTCTAATGTCAAGTATCATTTCCTTAGACCATGAGATTGTGCAACTCCCGGATACTGTAAGAATGCTTTGGGTGTACCAAACTTCACAACATAACTGGGTGGCTATAAAGGTGCACTACAGGTATCTCCGAAAGTGTCTATTGGGTTGGCACGAATCGAGACTGGGACTTGTCACTCCGGTTAACGGAGAGGTATCTCTGGGCCCACTCGGTAGGACATCATCATAATGTGCACAATGTGACCAAGGGTTTGATCACGGGATGATGTGTTACGGAACGACTAAAGAGACTTGCCGGTAACGAGATTGAACAAGGTATCGGTAGACCGACGATCGAATCTCGGGCAAGTACAATACTGCTAGACAAAGGGAATTGTATACGGGATCGATTGAGTCCTTGACATCGTGGTTCATCCGATGAGATCATCGTGAAACATGTGGGAGCCAACATGGGTATCCAGATCCCGCTGTTGGTTATTGACCGGAGAATGTCTCGGTCATGTCTGCATGATTCCCGAACCAGTAGGGTCTACACACTTAAGGTTCGATGACGCTAGGGTTATAAAGGAAGTTTGTATGTGGTTACCGAATGTTGTTCGGAGTCCCAGATGAGATTCCGGACGTCACGAGGAGTTCCGGAATGGTCGGAAGGTAAAGGTTTATATATGGGAAGTCCTGTTTTGGTCACCGGAAAAGTTTCGGGTTTTTTCGGTAACGTACCGGGACCACCGGGAGGGTCCCGGGGGTCCACCAAGTGGGGCCACCAACCCCAGAGGGCTGCATGGGCCAAGTGTGGGAGGGGACCAGCCCCAGGTGGGCTGGTGCGCCCTCCCACAGGGCCCAAGGCGCAGGGAAGTGGGGAAGGGGGGCAAACCCTAGGGCAGATGGGCCCTAAGGCCCACCCTAGGTGCGCCTCCCCCCTCTCCCCTTCTGGCCGCCACCCAGATGGGATCTGGGGGCTGCCTCCACCCCTGGGGAGGGAACCCTAGAGGGGGCACAGCCCCCTCCCCTCCCCCTATAAATACTTGAGGTCTGGGGGCTGCCCAACACACGAGAACCTCTCCCTATTGGCGCAGCCCTACCTCTCTTACTCCCCCTCTCCCGTGGTGCTTGGCGAAGCCCTGCAGGATTGCCATGCTCCTCCACCACCACCACGCCGTTGTGCTACTGCTGGATGGAGTCTTCCTCAACCTCTCCCTCTCTCCTTGCTGGATCAAGGCGTGGGAGACGTCACCGGGCTGTACGTGTGTTGAACGCGGAGGTGCCGTCCGTTCGGCACTAGGATCTCCGGTGATTTGGATCACGACGAGTACGACTCCTTCAACCCCGTTCTCTTGAACGCTTCCGCTTAGCGATCTACAAGGGTATGTAGATGCACTCTCCTTCCCCTCGTTGCTGGTTTCTCCATAGATAGATCTTGGTGACACGTAGGAAAATTTTGAATTTCTGCTGCGTTTTCCAACAGTGGCATCATGAGCTAGGTCTATTGCGTAGATTCTTTGCACGAGTAGAACACAAAGTAGTTGTGGGCGTTGATTTTGTTCAATATGCTTACCGTTACTAGTCCAATCTTGTTTCGACGGTATTGTGGGATGAAGCGGCCCGGACCGACCTTACACGTACACTTACGTGAGACAGGTTCCACCGACTGACATGCACTTGGTGCATAAGGTGGCTAGCGGGTGCCAGTCTCTCCCACTTTAGTCGGAATCGGATTCGATGAAAAGGGTCCTTATGAAGGGTAAATAGCAATTGGACATATCACGTTGTGGTTTTGCGTAGGTAAGAAACGTTCTTGCTAGAAACCCATAGCAGCCACGTAAAACATGCAAACAACAATTAGAGGACGTCTAACTTGTTTTTGCAGGGTATGCTATGTGATGTGATATGGCCAAGAAGAATGTGATGAATGATATGTGATGTATGAGATTGATCATGTTCTTGTAATAGGAATCACGACTTGCATGTCGATGAGTATGACAACCGGCAGGAGCCATAGGAGTTGTCTTTATTTATTGTATGACCTGCGTGTCATTGAACAACGCCATGTAATTACTTTACTTTATTGCTAACCGGTAGCCATAGTAGTAGAAGTAATAAGTTGGCGAGACAACTTCATGGAGACACGATGATGGAGATCATGATGATGGAGATCATGGTGTCATGCCGGTGACGATGATGATCATGGAGCCCCGAAGATGGAGATCAAAAGGAGCAAAATGATATTGGCCATATCATGTCACTATTTGATTGCATGTGATGTTTATCATGTTTATACATCTTATTTGCTTAGAACGACGGTAGTAAATAAGATGATCCCTCATTAAAATTTCAAGAAAGTGTTCCCCCTAACTGTGCACCGTTGCGAAAGTTCGTCGTTTCGAAGCACCACGTGATGATCGGGTGTGATAGATTCTTACGTTCACATACAACGGGTGTAAGCCAGATTTACACACGCGAAACACTTAGGTTAACTTGACGAGCCTAGCATGTACAGACATGGCCTCGGAACACAAGAGACCGAAAGGTCGAGCATGAGTCGTATAGTAGATACGATCAACATGAAGATGTTCACCGATGATGACTAGTCCGTCTCACGTGATGATCGGACACGGCCTAGTTGACTCGGATCATGTAATCACTTAGATGACTAGAGGGATGTCTATCTGAGTGGGAGTTCATGAGATGAACTTAATTATCCTGAACATAGTCAAAAGATCTTTGCAAATTATGTCGTAAGCTCGCGCTTTAGTTCCACTGTTTAGATATGTTCCTAGAGAAAATATAGTTGAAAGTTGACAGTAGCGATTATGCGGACAGTAGAAAGCTTATGTCCTTAATGCACCGCTCAGTGTGCTGAACCCCAAACGTTGTCTGTGGATGTTGCGAACATCGGACATACACGTCTTGATAACTACGTGATAGTTCAGTTAAACGGTTTAGAGTTGAGGCACCAAAGACAATTTCGAAACGTCGCGGAACATATGAGATGTTTCGAGGGCTGAAATTGGGATTTCAGGCTCGTGCCCACGTCAAGAGGTATAAGACTTCCGACGATTTTCTTAGCCTGCAAACTAAGGGAGAAAAGCTCAATCGTTGAGCTTGTGCTCAGATTGTCTGAGTGCAACAATCACTTGAATTGAGTGGGAGTTGATCTTCCAGATGAGATAGTGATGTCTCTCCAAAGTCATTGCCACCAAGCTGCTAGAGCTTCATGATGAACTATAACATATCAGGGATAGATATGATGATCCTTGAGGTATTCACGATGTTTGACACCGCAAAAGTAGAAATCAAGAAGGAGCATCAATTGTTGATGGTTGGTGAAACCACTAGTTTCAAGAAGGGCAAGGGCAAGAAGGGACACTTCATGAAACGGCAAATCAGTTGCTGCTCCAATGAAGAAACCCAAGGTTGAACCCAAACCCGAGACTAAGTGCTTCTGTAATAAGGGGAACAACCACTGGAGCAGAATTACCCTAGATACTTGGTAGATAAGAAGGCTGGCAAGGTCGATTGAAGTATATTGGATATACATTATGTTAATGTGTACTTTACTAGTACTCCTAGTAGCACCAGGGTATTAGATACCGGTTCGGTTGCTAAGTGTTAGTAACTCGAAATAAAAGCTACGGAATAAACGGAGACTAGCTAAAGGTGAGCTGACGATACGTGTTGGAAGTGTTTCCAAGGTTGATGTGATCAAGCATCGCACGCTCCCTCTACCATCGAGATTGGTGTTAAACCTAAATAATTGTTATTGGTGTTTGCGTTGAGCATAGACATGATTGGATTATGTCTGTCGCAATACGGTTATTCATTTAAGGAGAATAATGGTTACTCTGTTTATTTGAATAATACCTTCAATGGTCTAGCACCTAAAAGGAATGGTTTATTGAATCTCGATCGTAGTGATACACATTTTCATGCCAAAAAGGATATAAGATAGTAATGATAGTACCACTTACTTGTGGCACTGCCATGTAAGTCATATTGGTGTAAAACGCATGATGAAGCTCCATGTTGATGGATCTTTGGACTCACTCGTTTTGAAAAGTTTGAGACATGCAAACCATGTCTATTGGTGTATACGCATGAAGAAACTCCATGCAGATGGATCGTTTGGACTCACTTGATTTTGAATCACTTGAGATATGCAAATCATACCACATAGGCAAGATGACTGAAAAGCCTCAGTTTCAGTAAGATGGAACAAGATAGCAACTTGTTGGAAGTAACACATTTTGATGTGTGTGCGGTCCAATGAGTGCTGAGGCATGCAGTGAATATCGTTATGTTCTTACTTCACAGATGATTCGAGTAGATGTTGAGTATATTTACTTGATGAAACACAAGTCTGAATTATTGAATGGTTCAAGTAATTTTAGAGTGAAGTTGAAGATCATTGTGACAAGAGGATAAAATGTCTATGATATGATCATAGAGATGAGTATCTGAGTTACGAGCTTTGGCACACAATTAAGACATTGTGGAAATTGTTTCACAATTAATACCGCCTGGAACACCATAGTGTGATGGTGTGTCCGAACATCATAGTTGCACCCTATTGGATATGGTGCGTACCATGATGTCTCTTATCGAATTACCACTATCGTTCATGGGTTAGGCATTAGAGACAACCGCACTCACTTTAATAGGGCACAACGTAATTCCGTTGAGATGACATCGTGAGAATTATGGTTTAGAGAAACCTAAGCTGTCATTTCTTGAAAGTTTGGGGCTGCGACGCTTATGTGAAAAAGTTTCATCGTGATAAGCTCGAACCCAAAACGGATAAATACATCTTCATAGGATACCCAAAATGGTTGGGTATACCTTCTATCTCAGATCCGGAAGCAAAAGTAATTGTTTCTAGAAATGGGTCCTTTCTGTCGAAAGAATTGAGTGGGAGGATGGTGGAGACTTGATGAGGTTATTGAAACGTCACTTCAACTAATGTGTAGCAGGGCACAGGAAGTTGTTTCTGTGGCACCTACATCAATTGAAGTGGAAGCTTGTGATAGTGATCATGAAGCTTCGGATCAAGTCACTACCGAACCTCATAGGACGACAAGGACGTGTACTGCTTCAGAGTGGTACAGTGATCCTGTCTTGAAGGTCATGTTGCTAGACAACAATGAACCTACGAGCTATGGAGAAGCAATGGTGGGCCCATATTCCAACAAATGGTTAGAAGCCATGAAATTCGAGATAGGATCCATGTATCAGAACAAATCATGGACTTTGGTGGACTTTCCCGATGATCGGCAAGCCATCGAGATAAATGGATCTTTAAGAAGAAGACGGACGTGGACGGTAATGTCACCGTCTATGAAGCTCGACTTGTGGCGAAGAGTTTTTCACAAGTTCAAGGAGTTGACTACGATGGGATTTTCTCATCCGTAGTGATGCTTAAGTCCGTCGGAATCATGTTAGCATTAGCTGCATTTATGAAATCTGGCAGATGGATGTCAAAACGAGTTTCCTTACCAGTTTTCGTAAGGAAAGGTTGTATGTGATACAATCAGAAAGGTTTTGTCGATCCTAAGGGTGCTAAAAGGTATGCTAGCTCCAGCGATCCTTCCATGGACTGGAGTAAGCATCTCGGAGTTGGAATGTACGCTTTGATGAGATGATCAAAGATTTTGGGTTTATACAAAGTTTATGAGGAACTAGTATTTCCAAAGAAGTGAGTGGGAGCACTATAGAATTTCTGATGAGTATATGTTGTTGACATATTGTTGATCAGAAATGATGTAGAAATTCTAGAAAGCATATAGGGTTATTTGAAAGTGTTTTTCAATGGAAAACCTGGATTAAGCTACTTGAACATTGAGCATCAAGATCTATGAGGATGGATCAAAACGCTTAATGGTACTTTAAAAAATGAGCACATACCTTGACATGATCTTGAAGGTGTTCAAGATGGATCAGTCAAAGAATGAGTTCTTGCCTGAGTTGTAAGGTATGAAGTTAAGAGTTGAAGCTCGACCACGGCAGAAGAGAGAGAGAAGACGAATGTCGTCCCCTATGCTTCAGACGTAGGCTCTATAGTATGCTATGCTGTGTACCGCACCGGAAGTGTGCCTTGCCATGAGTCAGTCAAGGGGTACAAGAATGATCCAGGAATGGATCATTGGACATCGGTCAAAATTGTCCTTGGAGTAAATAAGGACATGTTTCTCGATTATGGAGGTGATAAAGTGTTCGGCGTAAAGGGTTACGTCGATGCAAGCTTTAACACCTATCCGAATGACTCTGAGTAGCAAACCGGATACGTATAGTGGAGCAACCATTTGGAATAGCTTCAAGTGGAACGTGGAAGCAACATTTACAATATGACATAGAGAATTGCGAAGTACATTCGGATCTGAATGTTGCAGACCCGTTGACTAAAACCTCTCTTACAAGCAAAACATGATCAAACCCCAGAACTCATTGAGTCTTACTCACATGATGATGTCAACTAGTTCAGTGACACTAGTAAACTCTTTGGATGTTGGTCACATGGCGATGTGACCTATCAGTGTTGATCACATGGCGATGTGAACTAGATTATTGACTCTAGTGCAAGTGGGAGACTGTTGGAAATATGCTCTAGAGGCAATTATAAATTAGTTATTATTATATTTCCTTGTTCATGATAATCGTTTATTATCCATGCTATAATTGTATTGAAAGGAAACTCAGATACATGTGTGGATACATAGACAACACCATGTCCCTAGGAAGCCTCTGTTGACTAGCTCGTTGATCAATAGATGGTTATGGTTTCCTAACCGTGGACATTGGATGTCGTTGATAACGGGATCACATCATTAGCAGAATGATGTGATGGACAAGACCCAATCCTAAGCCTAGCACAAAGATCGTGTAGTTCGTATGCTAAAGCTTTTCTAATGTCAAGTATCATTTCCTTAGACCATGAGATTGTGCAACTCCCGGATACCGTAAGAATGCTTTGGGTGTACCAAACGTCACAACGTAACTGGGTGGCTATAAAGGTGCACTACAGGTATCTCCGAAAGTGTCTATTGGGTTGGCACGAATCGAGACTGGGATTTGTCACTCCGGTTAACGGAGAGGTATCTCTGGGCCCACTCGGTAGGACATCATCATAATGTGCACAATGTGACCAAGGGGTTGATCATGGGATGATGTGTTATGGAACGAGTAAAGAGACTTGCCGGTAACGAGATTGAACAAGGTATCGGTATACCGACGATCGAATCTCGGGCAAGTACAATACCGCTAGACAAAGGGAATTGTATACGGGATCGATTGAGTCCTTGACATCGTGGTTCATCCGATGAGATCATCGTGAAACATGTGGGAGCCAACATGGGTATCCAGATCCCGCTGTTGGTTATTGACCAGAGAACGTCTCGGTCATGTCTGCATGATTCCCGAACCCGTAGGGTCTACAAACTTAAGGTTCGATGATGCTAGGGTTATAAAGGAAGTTTGTATGTGGTCACCGAATGTTGTTCGGAGTCCCGGATGAGATCCCGGACGTCACGAGGAGTTCCGGAATGGTCCGTAGGTAAAGATTTATATATGTGAAGTCCTGTTTTGGTCACCGGAAAAGTTTCGGGTTTTTTCGGTAATGTACCGGGACCACCGGGAGGGTCCCGGGGGTCCACCAAGTGGGGCCACCAACCCCGGAGGGCTGCATGGGCCAAGTGTAGGAGGGGACCAGCCCCAGGTGGGCTGGTGCGCCCTCCCACAGGGCCCAAGGCGCAGGGAAGTGGGGAAGGGGGGCAAACCCTAGGGCAGATGGGCCCTAAGGCCCACCCTAGGTGCGCCTCCCCCCTCTCCCCTTCTGGCCGCCACCCAGATGGGATCTGGGGGCTGCCGCCACCCCTGGGGAGGGAACCCTAGAGGGGGCTCATCCCCTCCCCCCCTATAAATACTTGAGGTCTGGGGGCTGCCCAACACACGAGAACCTCTCCCTATTGGCGCAGCCCTACCTCTCTTACTCCTCCTCTCCCGCGGTGCTTGGTGAAGCCCTGCAGGATTGCCACTCTCCTCCACCACCACCACGCCGTTGTGCTGCTGTTGGATGGAGTCTTCCTCAACCTCTCCCTCTCTCCTTGCTGGATCAAGGCGTGGGAGACGTCACCGGGCTGTACGTGTGTTGAACGCGGAGGTGCCGTCCGTTCGGCACTAGGATCTCCGGTGATTTGGATCACGACGAGTACGACTCCTTCAACCCCGTTCTCTTGAACGCTTCCGCTTAGCGATCTACAAGGGTATGTAGATGCACTCTCCTTCCCCTCGTTGCTGGTTTCTCCATAGATAGATCTTGGTGACACGTAGGAAAATTTTGAATTTCTGCTGCGTTCCCCAACACCTTGGACATGGAAGAGGACGAGGCCTTGATACGTCTCCAATGTATCTATAATTTTTGATTATTCCATGCTATTTTATTATCAATCTTGGATGTTCTATAATCATTTTATAGTCATGTTATATCATTTTTTTGGTATTAACCTATTGACATAGTGCCAAGTGCCAGTTGTTGTTTCTTCTACATGTTTTTTACAGTGCAGGAAATCAATATCAGATGGAGTCCAAAAGCCACGCCAACTTACGATGATTTTTATGGGCTAGAAGGAACACAACGGGCCCTGGTTGCACCTGGGGGGAGTCCCGAGGAGGGGACAAGCCACCAGGGCGCGCCAGGAGGCCCAGGCGTGCCCTGGTGGGTTGTGCCCACCTCGGGTGCCCCTGGACCGACTCTTTGCTCTATAAATATCCCAATATTCCAGAAACCCTAGAGGAGTCGATGAAATTTTCATCCAGCCGCCGCAGAGTCCAGAACCACGAGATCCAATCTAGACACTATCATGGAGGGGTTCATCACTTCCATTGGTGCCTCTCCGATTATGCGTGAGTAGTTCTTTGTAGAGCTTCGGGTCCGTAGTTAGTAGATAGATGGCTTCCTCTCTCTCTCTCTCTCTCTCTCTTGATTATCAATACAATGGTCCTTGGAGATCCATATGATGTAAGTCTTTTGGCGGTGTGTTTGTTGGGATCTGATGAACTTCGAGTTTATGATTAGTTATATCTTTTTATATCCATGAAAGTTATTTGATTTCTTTGATCTCTTATATGCGTGATTACTTATAGCCTCGTATTTCTTCTCCGATATTTGGGTTTTGTTTGGCCAACTTGATCTATTTATCTTGCAACGGGAAGAGGTGCCCGGTAGTGGGTTCGATCTTATGGTGCTTGATCCCAGTGACAGAAAGGGAACCAACACGTATGTATCATTGCTACTAAGGATAAAAAGGTGGGATCCATATCTGTTGCAATAGATAAACGGATCTTGTCTACATCATGTCATCGTTCTTATTGCATTACTACGTTTTCCATGAACTTAATACACTAGATGCATGCTGGATAGCGGTCGATGTGTGGACCAATAGTAGTAGATGCAGGCAAGAGTTGGTCTACTAATCTTGGACGTGATGCCTATGTAATGATCATTGCCTGGATATCATCATGATTATTTGAAGTTCTATCAATTACCCTACAGTAATTTGTTTACCCACCATTTGCTATTTTTCTCGAGAGAAGCCACTAGTGAAACCTACGGCCACTACGTCTTCTTTCTCATATATTTGCTTTGTGATCTACTTTTTTCTTGCGTTTATTTTCAGATCTATTAAACCAAAAAATACAAAAATACCTTGCTGTAATTTATTTGTTCCATGATCTATTTATCCCATCTACAAATTTATCTCACATCCTTTGCCTATCTTGAGGCGCCGTACCCCGAAAGCGATTAACAACCCCTTTAACACTTCGGGGTGCGAGGTGTTGTTCTTTGTGTGCAGGGGCTGTTTATGTTGTGTTGCTTGGTTCTCCTACTGGTTCAATAACCTTGGTTTCATATCTAAGGGAAATACCTACTACCGCTGTGCTGCATCATCCCTTCCTCTTTGGGGAAATACCGATATAGCTTCAAGCGACATCAAAAGGTATTTTTGGCGCCGTTGCCAGGGAGGATCTTCAACATAACCAGGTTCCTAATCACAAATCTCATATCCTTGCAATTTATATTAATTTCCTCTCATTTCTCTCTCTCCCACTTCACAAAAATTTACCGTTTTATTCGCCCCTCTTTTTCACCGATTTCTTGTCTCTAGTACCGATGGCTAGTGATGTCTACTACACAACCTTCTTCCTATAAACGTTGTTGGGCCTCCAAGTGCAGAGGTTTGTAGGAAAGTAGAAAATTTCCCTCAAGTGGATGACCTAAGGTTTATCAATCCGTGGGAGGCATAGGATGAAGATGGTCTCTCTCAAACAACCCTGCAACCAAATAACAAAGAGTCTCTTGTGTCCCCAACACACCCAATACAATGGTATATTGTATAGGTGCACAAGTTCAACAAAGAGATGGTGATACAAGTGCAATTTAGATGGTAGATATAGGTTTTTGTAATCTGAAATTATAAAAACAGCAAGGTAACTAATGATAAAAGTGAGCACAAACGGTATTGCAATGCTAGGAAACAAGGCCTAAGGTTCATACTTTCACTAGTGCAAGTTCTCTCAACAATAATAACATAATTGGATCATATAACTATCCCTCAAGATGCAACGAAGAGTCGCTCCAAAGTCACTAATAGCGGAGAACAAATGAAGAGATTATTGTAGGGTACGAAACCACCTCAAAGTTATCCTTTCCGATCGATCTCTTCAAGAGTCCGTAGTAAAATAACGCGAAGCTATTCTTTCCGTTCAATCTATCATAGAGTTCGTACTAGAATAACACTTTAAGACACAAATCAACCAAAACCCTAATGTCACCTATACTCCAATGTCACCTCAAGTATCCGTGGGCATGATTATATGATATGCATCACACAATCTCAGATTCATCTATTCAACCAACACAAAGTACTTCAAAGAGTGCTCCAAAGTTTCTACCAGAGAGTCAAGACAAAAACGTGCCAACCCCTATGTATAAGTTCACAAGGTCACTGAACCCGCAAGTTGATCACCAAAACATACATCAAGTAGATCACGTGAATATCCCATTGTCACCACATATAAGCACATGCAAGACATACATCAAGTGTTCTCAAATCCTTAAAGACTCAATCCAATAAGATAACTTCAAAGGGAAAACTCAATCCATTAAAAGAGAGTAGAGGGGGAGAAACATCATAAGATCCAACTATAATAGCAAATCTCGCGATACATCAAGATCGTGCCAAATCAAGAACATGAGAGAGAGAGAGAGAGAGACAGAGAGAGAGAGAGAGATCAAACACATAGCTATTGGTACATACCCTCAGCCCCGAGGTCGAACTACTCCCTCCTCGTCATGGAGAGCACTGGGATGATGAAGATGGCCAACGGTGAGGGATCCCCCCTCCGGCAGCGTGCCGCAACAGGGTCCCGATTGGTTTTTTGGTGGCTACAGAGGCTTGCGGTGGCGGAACTCCCGATCTATTGTGCTTCTCGATGTTTTCGGGGTTTATGGACATTAATAGGCGAAAGCAGCCGGTTAGGGGAGCCATGAGGGGCCCACGAGGGTGGGTGGCGTGCCCTGGACCCTTGTGGCTTCCTCCAAGCTTCCCTGATGTCTACTCCAAGTCTCCTGGATTGCTTCCATTCCAAAAATATCTCTCCCGAGGGTTTCATTCTGTTTGGACTCTGTCTGATATTCCTTTTATGTGAAACACTGAAATAGGCAAAAAAACAACAATATGGGTTGGGCCTCCGGTTAATAGGTTAGTCCCAAAAATAATATATAAGTGTATAATAAATCCCATTAAACATCCAAAACATGTAATATAATAGCATGAATACTTCATAAATTATAGATACGTTGTAGACGTATTAGCATCCCCAAGCTTAATTCCTGCTCGTCCTTGAGTAGGTAAATGATAAAAGAAAGAATTTATGAAGTGTGAATGCTAGCAGGTGAACAAGTTTGATCAATGATAATTTCAGTCACCTTTTCTAGCATCATTATATAACATAACAATAGCTCTTCTCATAAAACTTTTCATGATCAAGTAACAAGATATTCACATGTTAAAGTATAGATCATAAACTTTCTTGATACTAACAAACTATATTCTCAGTCATCAAACAATTGCAATTCATCTTATTTTCAGGAAGGGTCTATGTTAGAGCTTTGATTTAGCAAACTCCACATACTCAACTATCATTTAATCTTTCACAATTGCTAACACTCACATGATATTTATGGGTTCAAAGTTTTAATCGAACACAGAGGAAGATAGGGGCTTATAGTTTCGCCTCCCAACCTTTTACCTCAAGGGTAATGTCAACAATAATAATTTATGAACGCCTACATCCAAGTGGATATATATATATATATATATCTGGATCACTCCAACACAAAGTGCTTGCCAAAGGAAAAAGTGTAAAAAGGAAAGGTGGTGATCACCATGACTCTTGTATAAGGGTATAATATAAAAGTAAAATATAGGAACTTCACAAAGGGAAGCAGAGGTTGTCATGCGCTTTTATAGTTGGATGCACAAAATCTTAATGCAAAAGAACGTCACTTTATATTGCCGCTTGTGATAAAGACCTTTATTATGCAGTTCGTCTCTTTTATTTCTTCCCTATCACAAGTTCATATAAAGCTTATTTTCTTCGCACTAATAGATCATACATATTTGGAGAGCAATTTTTATTGCATGCACTGATGACAACTTACTTGAAGGATCTTATTCAATCCTCAGGTAGGTACGGTGGAATCTCATGGCAAAACTGGTTTAAGGGATGTTTGGAAGCACAAGTAGTATTTCTACTTGGTGCAAAGAATTTGGCTAGCATGAGAGGGAAAGGCAAGCTCAACATGTTGGATGATCCAAGACAACATAACATTTCGTATATAGGAAAACATAACCCATTAAGTTGTCTTCCTTGTCCAACATCAACTTTTTAGCATGTCATATTTTAACGAGTGCTCACAATTACAAAATATGTCCATGCTAGTATATTTATATGTGAAATCTCTCTTCCTTCAATATTCTTTCATGAATTGTTCAAGTGACCAATACAATGTTCTAACCTTTAATAAATTTACCACCTCTAATTTTTATATGTGAAGTCATTACTCTCCATGGGATAAGCATATGAAACATATAATTTCAGATTTATGATATTCAAATCATTCAACCATTTACTCATAAGATATAAGTTAAGCACACGAGTAAATGACAAACTACTTCCAAAAAGATATAAGTGAAGATCAATGAGTAGTTAAATAATTATGTAGCTATGTGAGGACTCTCTCTCATTTAAGTATTTCAGATCTTGGTATTTTATTCAAACAACAATCAAAACAAAATAAAATGACATTTCAAGGATATCATACATCATGTGAAGAAGCAAAAACTTAGGTTCAAACGATACTAACCGATAATTGTTGAACAAGAAAGGTGGGATGCCTACCGGGGCATCCCCAAGCTTAGATGCTTGAGACTTCTTGAAATTTTATCTTGGGGTGCCTTGGGCATCCCCAAGCTCGAGCTTTTTGTGTCTCCTTAATTCCTTTTATATCTCAGTTTCCTAAATCTCGAAAGCTTCATCCACACCAAACTCAACAAGAACTCGTGAGATAAGTTAGTATAAACCAATGCAAAAACCTTATCATTTTCTACTGTAACAAATCACAAAAATTATTATTAAACATTGCATACTAAATGTCTCTGCATATTTAATAGTCCTATCCTCAAATAGAATCATTGAACAGGTAAACATATGCAAACAATGCAAACATAACAGCAATCTGCCAAAACAGTATAGTCTGTAAAGAATGCAAGATTCATCATAGTTCCCTAACTCCAAAAATTATGAGAAAAATACTACTCTATAGAAGATTTATCAGAGCTAAATATGCAAAAAGTTTCAATAATATATCATTCTCTGACTTTTCTAGGTAATTTTTGCAACAACGGTAAACTTTCTGTTTTGAAACAACAACATGTATACTTGCAAAATAAGCATGGTAAAGGCTATCCTTGACATTTTTATTGAAAATATAGATGCAAAACATTATTCTAAATAAAATAAATCAAATACTAACAAAATAAATTGACGCTCCAAGAAAAACACATATCATGTGGTAAATAAAAATATAGCTCCGAGTAAAGTTACCGATGAACGAAGACGAAAGAGGGGATGCCATCCGGGGCATCCCCAAACTTAGGCTCTTGGTTGTCCTTGAATATTACCTTGGGGTGCCTTGGGCATCCCCAGTCTTTGGATCTTGCCACCCCTTATTCCATAGTCCATCGAATCTTTACCCAAAACTTGAAAAATTCACAACACAAATCTCAACATAAAACTTGTAAGCTCCGTTAGTACAAGAAAACAAACCACCACTTTAAGGTACTGTAATGAACTCATTTTTTATTTATATTTGTGTTAAACCTACTGCATTCCAACTTCTCTATGGTTCATACCCTCCGATACTACTCAGAGATTCATCAAAATAAGCAAACAACACAATGAAAACAGAATATGTCAAAAACAGAACAGCCTGTAGTAATATCTATCAAAATATACTTCTACAACTCCAAAAATTATGAAATAAATTGTTGGGCGTGAGGAATTTGTCTATTAATAATCTGCAAAAAGAATCAACTTAAAAGCACTCTCCAATAAACAATGACAGCTAATCTCGTGAGCGCTAATGTTTCTGTTTTTTTACAGCAAGATCACAAAGACTTCACCCAAGTCTTCCCAAAGGTTCTACTTGGCACAAACACTAATTAAAACATAAAACCACATCTAACCAGAGGCTATATGAATTATTTATTATTAAACAGGAGCAAAAAGCAAAGAACAAAAATAAAATTGGGTTGCCTCCCAACAAGCGCTATCGTTTAACGCCCCTAGCTAGGCTTGATGATTTTAATGATGCTCACATAAAAGATAAGAACTGAAACATAAAGAGAGCATCATGAAGAATATGACTAGCACATTTAAGTCTAACCCACTTCCTATGCATAGGGATTTTGTGAGCAAACAACTTATGGGAACAATAATCAACTAGCATAGGAAGGCAAAACAAGAATAGCTTCAAGATTTTCAACACATAGAGAGGAAACTTGATATTATTGCAAGATGTAGAAGCATATGATCCTCTCTCATAATAATTTTTAGTAGCATCATGAATGAATTAAACAATATAACCATCACATAAAGCATTATTTTCATGATCTACAAGTACAAATTTTGTTACTCTCCACATAAGCAAATTTCTTCTCATTCATAATGGTGGGAGCAAATTCAATGAAATAACTATCATGTGAGGCATAATCCAATTGAAAATTAAAATCATGTTGACAAGTTTCATGGTTATCATTATTCTTTATAGCATACATGTCATCACAATAATCGTCATAGACAGCAACTTTGTTCTCATAATCAACTGGAACCTCTTCCAAAATAGTGGATTCATCACTAATTAGAGTCATGACCTCTCCAAATACACTTTTATCAATATAATCATCATAAATAGGAGGCATGCTATCATCATAATAAATTTTCTCATCAAGACTTGGGGAAAAAAATATCATCTTCATCAAACATAGCATCCCCAAGCTTGTGGCTTTGCATATCATTAGCATCATGGGTATTCAAAGAATTCATACTAACAACATTGCATTCATGCTCATCATTCACATATTTTATGCCAAGCATTTTACAGACTTCTTCTTACAGCACTTGAGCACAATTTTCCTTATCATCATTCTCACGAAAGATATTAAAAAGATGAAGCGGATGAGGCAAACTCAATTCCGTTTTTTTGTAATTTTCTTTTATAGACTAAACTAGTGATAAAACAAGAAACAAAAAGATTCGATTGCAAGATCTAAAGATATACCTTCAAGCACTCACCTCCCTAGCAACGGCGCCAGAAAAGAGCTTGATGTCTACTATGCAACCTTCTTCTTGTAGACGTTGTTGGGCCTCCAAGTGCAGAGGTTTGTAGGACAGTAGCAAATTTCCCTCAAGTGGATGACCTAAGGTTTATCAATCTATGGGAGGCGTAGGATGAAGATGGTCTCTCTCAAACAACCCTGCAACCAAATAACAAAGAGTCTCTTGTGTCCCCAACACACCCAATACAATGGTAAATTGTATAGGTGCACTAGTTCGGCGAAGAGATGGTGATACAAGTGCAATATAGATGGTAGATATAGGTTTTTCTAATCTGAAATTATAAAAACAGCAAGGTAACTAATGATAAAAGTGAGCACAAACGGTATTGCAATGCTAGGAAACAAGGCCTAAGGTTCATACTTTCATTAGTGCAAGTTCTCTCAACAATAATAACATAACTGGATCATATAACTATCCATCAACATGCAACAAAGAGTCACTCCAAAGTCACTAATAGCGGAGAACAAATGAATAGATTATTGTAGGGTACGAAACCACCTCAAAGTTATCCTTTCTGATCGATCTATTCCAGTGTCCATAGTAAAATAACATGAAGCTATTCTTTCCGTTCAATCTATCATAGAGTTTGTACTAGAATAACACCTTAAGACACAAATCAACCAAAACCCTAATGTCACCTAGATACTCCAATGTCACCTCAAGTATCCGTGGGAATGATTATACGATATGCATCACAATCTCAGATTCTTCTATTCAACCAACACAAAGTACTTCAAAGAGTGCTCCAAAGTTTCTACCGGAGAGTTAAGACGAAAACATGTGCCAACCCCTATGTATAAGTTCACAAGGTCACTGAACCCGCAAGTTGATCACCAAAACATACATCAAGTAGATCACATGAATATCCCATTGTCACCATAGATAAGCACATGCAAGACATACATCAAGTGTTCTCAAATCCTTAAAGACTCAATCCGATAAGATAACTTCAAAGGGAAAACTCAATCCTTTAAAAGAGAGTAGAGGGGGAGAAACACCATAAGATCCAACTATAATAGCAAAGCTCGCGATACATCAAGATCGTGCCAAATCAAGAACACGAGAGAGAGAGAGAGAGAGAGAGAGAGAGATCAAACACATAGCTATTGGTACATACCCTCAGCCCCGAGGGTGAACTACTCCCTCCTCGTCATGGAGAGCGTCGGGATGATGAAGATGGCCACCGGTGAGGGATCCCCCCTCCGGCAGCGTGCCAGAACAAGGTCCCGATTGGTTTTTGGTGGCTATAGAGGCTTGCGGCAGCGAAACTCCCGATCTATTGTGCTTCTCGATGTTTTCGGGGTATATGGACATTAATAGGCGAAAGAAGTCGGTCAGGGGAGCCGCGAGGGGCCCACGAGGGTGGGGGGCGCGCCCAGGGGGGTAGGGCGCGCCCTGGACCCTTGTGGCTTCCTCGAAGCTTCCCTGATGTCTACTCCAAGTCTCCTGGATTGCTTCCGTTCCAAAAATAACTCTCCCGAAGGTTTCATTCCGTTTGGACTCCGTTTGATATTCCTTTTCTGCAAAACACTGAAATAGGCAAAAGAACAACAATACGGGTTGGGCCTCTGGTTAATAGGTTAGTCCCAAAAATAATATAAAAGAGTATAATAAAGCCCATTAAACATCCAAAACAGGTAATATAATAGCATGAGTACTTCATAAATTATAGATACATTGCAGACATATCAGCTAGCATCCCTACTCCTCCTTTGTCACTAGATTTTGAAGTTCTTTACTTCAAACAAAGACAAGGAGAAAATTTTAAAGATGCCTGGTATTGGCTTATGGAATCATATCGTGTTTCTAACCTTAAGGGAGATGCTAAGGTTTTGCTTCGTAATTTTTACATAGGATTAGCTTTGCATCATAGAAAACTTCTTGATTTTGCCGCTAAAGGAAATTTTATTGAGCTTGATGCAAACACTGCTTAGGAAATCTTGGAAGGAATTTTGGGAATTCCTCCTCAAAAGAAGGGGTTTTCCTTTACCCATGTGGGAGTTCAAATGTTGGACAAACTTGGTGATATACATAAACATGTGGTCGAAATACAGAAATATAATGAACCCCTCAAGCACCTCAATGGTAGTATCAATCGCATGTATACCTTGATTACTCTTTGCAACAAGCGATTGTATATTTTGGATCTTAAGATGGTTTCTTTTCCGGAGAATTTGGGGAAGCATAAAGAGCCTCCCGGGTTTGAGAAAGCCCTTACAAAAGTTGCTAAAACTCCGGAAGACAAAACTTAGATCCTTGCTTTATGCCTAGCTAAGGGCGTAAAACTATAGCGCTTGTTGGGAGGCAACCCAATGAATAAAATTTATTTTTGCTTTTTTGCTTTCTGTTATTGTGTGTCAGCACAATTATGCTACTGTTATGATTGTGTTTTTTGTGTGTTTTAATTAGTGTTTGTGCCAAGTAAAGCCTTTAGGATCTTCTGGGGTTATAGTTGTTTGATCTTGCTGAAAAAGACAGAAACTTTGCACTCACGAAAATTATTATAATAAATCATAGAAAAAAGATTTTGCCCTAATTCTTTTTGCAGAAGATTAATACAAAAATGATTCTGGTCGTCCTAATTTGGTAGAAGTTTTGGAGTTACAGAATTATTCAAAAGTTCCAGATTACTACAGACTGTTCTGTGTTGACAGATTCTGTTTTCTTTGTGTTGTGTGCTTATTTTGATGGCTCTATGGTTTTCTTTGATGAGTTTTCTCCCTAGAAAAGTTGGAATACAGTAGATATAATACAAAAACAAATAAATAATTGGTTTTACACAGCACTTATAGTAGTGGTTTGGTTTCTTTTACTAACTGATCTCACAAGGTTTTTTTTGAGTTTTGTGTGATTGAAGTTTTCAAGTTTTGGCTTTGGATGAAAGAAGGATAGAAGAGCCTAAGATTGGGGATGACCCGGAATCCCAAGCTATTATCCAAGAATGATCAACCAACTAAGCTTGGGGATGCCCCCGAGTGGCATCCCCTCTTTCTTCTAATGACCATCGATATTTTACTCGAGGCTATATTTTTGTTCGTCACATGATATGTGTTTTGTTTGGAGCATCTTGTATGATATGTGTCTTTTCTTGTTTTATTTTATGTTTTAAGTCATCAATCCTTGCTGGACACACCTATTTGAGAGAGCCAAAATTATGTCATGACTTGTTAGAATTGCACTCTATGCTTCATTTAAATTTTTATGAGCAATGGACTTGCTCTAGTGCTTCACTTATATCTCTTTAAGCACGGTGTGCTTAGTAAAATTTTGAAGAAATTCTCTCTTGCTTCACTTAAATTATTTTTAGAAAAAGAAAATATTTCATGCTCATGATCTTCACTTATATTTTCTTGAGCTTATGAAAATCAACACATAAAAATTAGTCCCAAAGTGATAGATATCAAAGAAGGACAAAGAAAAAATATATTTCATGAAGATCATTGGACAAAATAAACTTGATTCTTAGTAATAGTTTTGAGATATGATGATGTGATATGTGAGTTATGTTGGTGAGTAATTGTGCTCTAGTAAGAATATTGGTGTTAAGGTTTGTGATTCCCTATGCATGCACGAAAGTCAATAATCATGCAATGAAAATTATATCCTAGTTGTGGTGCATTATTCGGTGTTAATTATGCTTAATGCTTGATTATGAGATTATTCGTTTCTTGGTTGGTCGCTTCCCAATCTTTTTGCTAGCCTTCATTTTGCACCAAGTATGACCTCTACTTGTGCATCCAAAATCCTTTAAACCAGTTTTGCCACATGAGTCCACTATACCTACATATATGCGGTATTTCCATGCTGTTCTAAGAAAATTTGTATGTCCCATCTCTAATTTTCAAAATAAATTCCTCTTTTGTGTGCTCGTACCGCTTGCGAGGCGGTGAGGGGTGGCCGATATTTTCCATGCTAGATGTGTTATTCTCACGATGAGTGTTTATTCACTTGTCATTACGCGAGAGTACGACAAAGGTATTAGGGATGCCCAGTCTTGAAATAAAAAAATGTATTTACTTTATGTTGTCAAGTAATAAATTCCTTGGAAAGTGTTGGTATGGAGGGCACCCGTGGATACGGCTAGCCATGGAAAGTGAAAGTTATGGTGGAAAAATGAATAAAGTTTATTTTTTGTTTGGGAACCGCCTATGATATATCTAGCATGGAAAGTGTTGGGATGCTCCAAGTTGTTTTCGTTCGTGGGATGGATACACCTCCCAAAATGTTTTTATCTCTATTTTTTCACTCTGAGCTCTAGCACCCCTACAAATCCCTACTTCCCTCTGTGAAGGGCCTTTATTTTACTTGATGCAATTTTTATTTTTGAAATTGAGTCTCCATTCTCTCTTATAAAAGCACCAACTAGGGGACAATATGATCGTACTTAAGTATTGGGTGTAGCTAATATTCGAGTGTGTTTCATGAATAGATCAATGTTTGAGCATGATGGGCTAGGGATAACTTGTTTTAGCATTGATATTTTGAAAGACATGGATGCTTGTTGATATGCTTGAGTATCTAAATTATTATGTCAAAACTAGACTATTGCTTTGAATCACATAAAACTCCAAATGTCCATGCTATGAAGAAAAGAATATGATATGACACGATAAAAAACACTCCACATCAAAAATTCTGTTTTATCACTTACCTACTCGAGGACGAGCAGGAGTTAAGCTTGGGGATGTTGATACGTCTCCAACATATCTATAATTTTTGATTATTCCATGTTGTTTTATTACCAATCTTGGATGTTTTACAATCATTTTATAGTCATTTTATATCATTTTTTTGTTACTAACCTATTGACATAGTGCCAAGTGACAGTTGCTGTTTTCTGCATGTTTTTTACATCGCGACAAATTAATATCAGATGGCATCCAAATGCCACACCAATTTAAGATGATTTTTCATGGGCCAGAAGGAACACAATGATGTCTACTACACAACCTTCTCCTTGTAGACGTTGTTGGGCCTGCAAGTGCACAGGTTTGTAGGACAGTAGCAAATTTCCCTCAAGTGGATGACCTAAGGTTTATCAATCCGTAGGAGGCGTAGGATGAAGATGGTCTCTCTCAAACAACCCTGCAACCAAATAACAAAGAGTCTCTTGTGTCCCCAACACACCCAATACAATGGTAAATTGTATAGGTGCACTAGTTCGGCGAAGACATGGTGATACAAGTGCAAAATAGATAGTAGATAAAGGTATTTGTAATCTGAAATTATAAAAATAGCAAGGTAACTAATGATAAAAGTGAGCGTAAACGGTATTGCAATGATAGGAAACAAGGCCTAGGGTTCATACTTTCACTAGTGCAAGTTCTCTCAAAAATAATAACATAGATAGATCATATAACAATCCCTTAACATGCAACAAAGAGTCACTCCAAAGACACTAATAGCGGAGAACAAACGAAGAGATTATGGTAGGGTACGAAACCACCTCAAAGTTATTCTTTCAGATCGATCTATTCAAGAGTTCGTACTAGAATAACACCTTAAGACACAAATCAACCAAAACCCTAATGTCACCTAGATACTCCATTGTCACCTCAAGTATCCGTGGGCATGATTATACGATATGCATCACACAATCTCAGATTCATCTATTCAACCAACACAAAGTACTTCAAAGAGTGCCCCAAAGTTTCTACCAGAGAGTCAAGAACGTGTGCCAACCCCTATGCATAGGTTCATGGGCGGAACCCGCAAGTTGGTCACCAAAACATACATCAAGTGGCACATGATATCCCATTATCACCACAAATAAGCACGGCAAGACATACATCAAGTGTTCTCATAAAAGACTCAATCCGATAGGATAACTTCAAAGGGAAAACTCAATTCATCACAAGAGAGTAGAGGGGGAGAAACATCATAAGATCCAACTACAATAGCAAAGCTCGGGATACATCAAGATCGTGCCATAGAGGGAACATGAGAGAGAGAGAGAGATCAAACACATAGCTACTGGTACATACCCTCAGCCCCGAGGGTGAACTACTCCCTCCTTGTCATGGATAGCGCCAGGATGATGAAGATGGCCACCGGTGAAGGATCCCCCCTCCGTCAGGGTGCCGGGAAGGGCTCCCGAGAGGTTTTTGGTGGCTACAGAGGCTTGCGGCGGCGGAACTCCCTATCTATCTTCATATTCGATGGTTTTAGGGTACGTAGGCTTATATAGGCGTAAGAAGTCGGTCGGGGGGGGGGGTGCTCGAGGGGTCCACGAGACAGGGGGCACGCCCAGTAGGGGGGGGGGCGCCCCCTATCTCCTAGGCTCCTCGAGTCTCTTCTGACGTGGACTCCAAGTCTCCAGGATGATAATCTTCCAAAAAATCACGTTGCCGAAGGTTTCATTCCGTTTGGACACCGTTTGATATTCCATTTGTTCGAAATACAGAAACATGCAATAAAACAGCAATATGGGCTGGGCCTCCGGTTAATAGGTTAGTCCCAAAATTAATATAAAAGTTTATAATAAAGCCCATAATCATTCAAAACAGATTAAAATAGCATGAATGCTTCATAAATTATAGATACGTTGGAGACGTATCAACATCCCCAAGCTTAATTCCTACTCGTCCTCGAGTAGGTAAATGATAAAGAAAGAATTTATGAAGTGTGAATGCTAGAGGTACACAAGTTTGATCAATGATAATTTCAGTCACCTTTTCTAGCATGATTATATGTCATAATAGTAGTTCATCTCATAAAAATTTTCACGAACTAGTAACAAGCAATTCACATGTTAAAGCATAGACCATAAACTTTCTTGAAAACTAGCAAACTTCATTCTTAGTCATCAAACAATTGCAATTCATCTTACTTTCAGGAAGAGTCTATCTCAGAGCTTTGATTTAGCAAACTTCACATACTCAACTATCATATAGTCTTCTACAAATGCTAACACTCACGCAATACTTGTGGTTATGAAGTTTTAATCAGAAACAGAGAAAGATTGAGGCTTATAATGTTGCCTCCAAACGTATTCACCTTTGGGTGATGTCAACAATAATAGTTCATGCTAACACACATCCAATTGCATATATATATCAGGACCACCCCAACACAAAGTGCATGCCAAAGGATAAAATAAAAAAGGGAAAGGTGAAGATCACCTTGACTCCTGCATAAAGTAAAATACATAAAGTAAAAGATAGGCCCTTCGCAGAGGGAAGCAGAGGTTGTCATGCACTTTTAGGGTTGGATACACAAAATCTTAATGTGAAAGAACGTCACTTTATATTGCCCCTTGTATATGGACCTTTATTATGCAGTCCGTCGCTTTTATTGCTTCCATAACAAGTTCGTACCAAGCTTATTTTCTCCACACTAATAAGTCATGCATATTTAGAGAGCAATTTTTATTGCTTGCACCGATGACAACGTACTTGAAGGATCTTACTCAATCCGTAGGTAGGTATGGTGGACTCTCATGGCAAAAAATGGGTTTAAGGATATTTGGAAGCACAAGTAGTATCTCTACTTGGTGCTAGGAATTTTGGCTAGCATGAGGGGGAAAGGAAAGCTCAACATGTTTGAATGATCCATGACAATATACTTTAACTGGAGGCCCAAGAGCGCCCTGGTGGGTTGTGCCCACCTTGGGTGCCCCCTGGACCGACTCTTTGCTCTATAAATACCCCAATATTCCAGAAACCCTAGAGGAGTCGACGGAATTTTCATCCAGCCGCCGCAGAGTCCAGAAGCACGAGATCCAATCTAGACACCATCACGGAGGGGTTCACCACTTCCATTGGTACCTCTCCGATGATGCGTGAATAGTTCATTGTAGACCTTCGGGTTCGTAGTTAGTAGCAAGATGGCTTCCTCTCTCTCTCTCTCTCTCTCTCTCTCTCTGTCTTGATTATGAATACAATGGTCTCTTGGAGATCCATATGATGTAAGTCTTTTGGCGGTGTGTTTGTTGGGATCTGATGAACTTCGAGTTTATGATCAGTTATATCTTTTTATATCGATGAAAGTTGTTTGAGTTCTTTGATCTCTTATATGTGTGATCTCTTATAGCCTCGTATTTCTTCTCCAATATTTGGGTTTTGTTTGGCCAACTTGATCTATTTCAATCTTGCAATGGGAAGAGGTGCCCAATAGTGGGTTCGATCTTACGGTGCTTGATCCTTGTGACAGAAAGGGAACCGACACATATGTATCGTTGCTACTAAGGATAAAATGATGGGATACATATCTGCCGCAATAGATAAACGGATCTTGTCTACATCATGTCATCATTCTTATTGCATTACTCCGTTTTTCCATGAACTTAATACACTAGATGCGTGTTGGATAGCGGTCGATGTGTGGAGTAATAGTAGTAGATGCAGGCAGGAGTCGGTCTACTAATCTTGGACGTGATGCCTATGTAATGATCATTGTGTGGATATCATCATGATTATTTGAAGTTCTATCAATTGCCAAATAGTAATTTGTTTACCCACCGCTTGCTATTTTTCTCGAGAGAAGCCACTAGTGAAACCTACGCCCCCCGGGCCTTCTTTCTCATATATTTGCTTTGCGATCTACTTTTTCCTTGCGTTTATTTTCAGATCTATTAAACCAAAAAAATACAAAATACCTCGCTGCAATTTATTTTTTCCACGATCTATTTATCCCATCTACAAATTTACCTCACGTCCTTTTCCTATCTTGAGGCGCCGTACCCCGAAAGGGATTGACAACCCCTTTAACATGTCGGGTTGCGAGGTGTTGTTCTTTGTGTGCAGGGGCCGTCTACGTTGTGTTGCTTGGTTCTCCTACTGGTTCGATAACCTTGGTTTCACATCTGAGGGAAATACCTACCACCGCTGTGCTGCATCATCCCTTCCTCTTTGGGGAAATACCGACGTAGCTTCAAGCGACATCAGGCCTCCGCATCGTGGGTGCCCTCGTCGTAGTGGTGAGTTTCCTGAGCCACTCTGGGAACCAACCTGCTGGCTCTCGAGATGAGGTAATCACGTGCACGCCAATGGTGGCCTCGAGGAAACGCTACAAATTGTCATTTAAAGCAGCCAACCGCACCATGGAGTCGGCGCACGAGGCATCAACAGTGGCCTCGACAGCGAGGTGCTCCTCCAAGATCTGGGGGTCGGCACTAATGGCAGCCATCATGACTTCATCCGCGCGTGTGGCCGCAATTTGCTTCTCCGCTGCCAAATGCTCCTTGAGATCCTGGCTATACTGCATGCACCATGGCTTAGGACGGTGCTTATTTGTTGGAGGGGTCGGTGATTTGGGTGGAAGGTGTCGCGCTCGCACCGGCGGTCGGGGCATGTGGGATGTGGAAGGAGGAGGAGGACGGGGTTCGGGTGTGGATTACCTGCCTGGATAGGTGAGGCCGAGCAGCGTGAAGGAGAGTCGCCGGCGAGGAGGTGGCACTGCAAGCAAGGAGTGAAGGTTTCAACTTGGAAAGGAAGGCGGAAACAGGGGAAATGTGGCTTTTGGTAAGGGGGAGGGGGCGGGGAGGTAGATATTTCTGTGGAAGCCGAAAATTTGGAATTGCTTCAACGAAAGAACTGGCGCGCAAAGTGTCATCAGACATGGTCCCTTATTTAGAGCGGGCTATGGACTGTAGCCGACGAACCTTCTCGAGTAAGCCATAGGCGTACTATACACCAACGGTGCTCCAGGATATTTTGTACTGCATCTCACATGGTTGGTGATAATAAACTGTGTGGTATCTACTTGATTTTCAGCTTGATTTGAATTACATAATGGGGTCACAGCTTCAAAGGATGGTGTTTGAATTTCTAGAACTTCTATCTATAGTGAACATGCAAGTATAGGTGTGTCATCAAAAAATTTGGAATTATTTAGGGTTTGTTTGGACATTTTTATACAGTAACTTGGTTTTCTAGGAATTTCATGTGCACAATTCAAAATTAAACCACATGCACATGCTCCGGTGCACCAAAATGGGTTGTAAAATGATATATGTGTCCATGGGTTGATGCTTATGTCCCATTCAAGAAATGGGATGAATTTCAAACACCACGACACCGTGGCTCTTGGCCAAATGTTGAGGTTCTTGCTTTTGTAATTCTAGTAAATACAAAACTCGTCTGAAATTCACGAACCTTGGCATACTATCATCGAACGACATCAAGATACTGGGGTAAAAAAAATTGTCCCATTTGGGCCAGGTTATGGTATAAGCTTCTCGCAAACGAGAGCTTCTCTCACAACAAGCATGATGGTTTCGGTAGGGAACGTTTCACCTTTCTGGAAGAAATGATATCCATTGCATCTTTTCAATTTCAATTTTTTTCCTAATGTCAACATAGAACAACAGGGGTGTTGTGTCAATTTTTGAGATTTTTGGGGGTTTGCTTGGACATTTTTATACATTAACTGAGTTTTCTATGCATTCACGTGCATAATTCAAATTTGAAACTACATGCACACATGCTCTAATGCATATAAATTAGTTGAAAATTCAAATATGTGTCCTTGGTTGCATGCTTAATTAGGTCCCATGCAAGAAATGAGAATGCATGTCAAACACCCTGCCACCGTCACTCGGCCGCAAACATTGAGATATATACCTGGTTTTTAAATTCTAGTAAATCCAAAGCTCGTCTGAAATTCATGAAACTTGGCATGCTGTCATGGAGCGGCATCAACATGCCGTGGTAAAAAATTTATCCCATTTGGGCAGGTTTGGGATGCTTCTCACAAACCAGAGCTTCTCACAACAAGCCTGATGGTTTCGGTAGGGAACGTTTCACCTTTCTGGACGAAACGATATGCATTCCCTCTTCTAGATTTCAATTTTTTTCCTAGTGTCAACATAGAAGAACAGGGGAGTTGTGTCAATTTTTGGGATTTTTGGGGGTTCGCTTGGACATTTTTATACATTAACTGAGTTTTCTATGCATTCATGTGCATAATTCAAATTTGAACTACATGCACATGCTCTAATGCATATAAATTAGTTGAAAATTCAAATATGTGTCCTTGGTTGCATGCTTAATTATGTCCCATTCAAGAAATGAGAATGAATGTCAAACACCCTGCCACCGTCACTTAGCCGCAAACATTGAGATATATACCTGGTTTTTAAATTCTAGTAAATCCAAAGCTCGTCTGAAATTCATGAAACTTGGCATCCTGACATGGAGCGGCATCAACATGTCGTGGTAAATTTTTTGTCCCATTTGGGCTAGGTTTGGGGATATGCTTCTCACAACAAGCCCGATGGTTTCAGTAGGGAACATTTCACCTTTGTGGACGAAATGATATGCATCGCCTCTTCTCGATTTCAATTTTTTTTCTAGTGTCAACATAGAACAACAGGGGTGTTGTGTCAATTTTTGGGATTTTTGGGGGTTCGCTTGGACATTTTTATACATTAACTGAGTTTTCTATGCATTCATGTGCATAACTCAAATTTGAACTACAGGCACATGCTCTAATGCATATAAATCGGTTGAAATTTCAAATATGTGTCCTTGGTTGCATGCTTAATTAGGGCCCATGCAAGAAATGGGAATGAATGTCAAACGCCCTGCCACCATCACTCGGCCGCAAACATTGAGATAACTAGCTTTTAAATTCTAGTAAATCCAAAGCTTGTCTGAAATTCATAAAACTTGGCATGCATGCTATCATGGAGCGGCATTAACATGCTGCGGTAAACAATTTGTCCCATTTGGGGCAGATTTGGGGATATGCTTCTCACAAGCCACAACTTCTCACAACAAGTCTGATGGTTTCGGTAGGGAACGTCCCACCTTCGGGGGAAAAACGATATCCACTGCCTCTTATTGCTTTGAAATTTTTTCTCGTGTCAACATAGAACTACAGGAGTGTTGTGTCAATTTTTGGGATTTTTCGGGGTTCGTTTGGACATTTTATGCATTAATTGAGTTTTTCATTGCATTTATGTGCATAATTCAAATTTTAACCATTCACATGACGCCACATGTCTTGGTTTTAATGTCTATGGGTTTTAATGGCTCTTGATTGCAAACGTTTTAGAAAGAACACCTGTATGCAAAGTGAGAGCAGGATTTGTGCATCTCTTCAACGCGAACAATTATTTTGGATGACCCATGTGCAACCACTTTACAAACAATTTGGTAAGATTTGCATCTGTCATATTGGGTATGTTGCCATTTGTAAATTGGAAAGATTGACATTTGTTGATCAAGTAACATTGCCATTTGTCAACCTTGTAACACTGCAATTTGTCAAAATATGAAGCTAAAAATCACTAGCAGTATCTAATTTTTGCAACTAAAATTCAGTAATTAAGCATAGATGGAGGTGAGGAGGCATGTTCAGCCGGGCGTGCAGTGGGCGGTGCAATACTATTCGATTTGATAGCGGGCGGCGCAGTTCCTGATACAACTTTAATGCAGACGAGGGAGAGGGTAGCGGTTCCCGAAATGTTGAACAGCCAATGATGCATCCTCCTTCAATTAGCAACATGAATGCATGAGGGAAGTAATGGGAGGACCATGAAAAGAGGCAGCACGATGTGAAAGCAATGCAGTTTGCACTCATATAAAGGCACCCCTCCATTCGAATGCCTCTACCACATCATACGCACCTAAGCATTTGCCTAATCACCTACGCTAAGCACAAAAGTGCTCACTCTAGACCTATGGAGGTGATGCGCATGAGTGGCCAACGATAGTGCCAGACGGTCCATGACGCCGGCCTATGCCATGGCACTGAGGATCGTCTCCAAACAGTGTTGGCGACCGGCTGGTGGATGGCCGCCGTCGATGCCATCTACGACGCTCAGTTGGACTAGATGATCGTTGCCACCACCAACAAGTTCACCGTCGTCAATAAGCTTGTGGACGACATCGCCGTACTCCTCCAGCCCGCTTGCCCGGGCTCCTCATTGCCTGCCACCCAAATCGGCCTCCATGGTCGGAACCTCTTTCAAGCATTTGTGTCCCTGCGACTGCCCGCCGACGCCACAAAGAATGTCCACCTGGAGGTCGCGTTCGCCGCGAGGCGCCTCGCCCTGCAAGAATTCGTCGACCTACACATCCACGTGTACGAGCAAATCGTGTACATAGGTAACTACAAGGCCAGTGAGGATGCTACGACATTGGCCTTCTTCAACCGGCTGGAAGCCTTGGATGCCTTTGCTGAGAAGCACCTTGACCTCGCCACAAAAGCCGCCGCTCCTTAGCCGCCGGTCGGTCGCCCGGCGCACTGAGTTGAGGAGGAGGAGGTTGTATGTTGATGGATGCATCTTTCTTCTTGCCTCCTTAATTATTATTGTGCTATTGCATTCTCGTTCCAGTCAATACAAACATGTGTGATCCCTTTGCTTAATTATATGCATCATTGTAAATAGTACTCCATCCTATCAATTTATAAGTTGCGCTGCCAGTGTTTGGGGCCAGCGCATGACATAATAAGCACACCCACGACGACACATACAAAGAGGACATCCAGGGGTTCCAATGGCGATTTGTCAAAATATGCAACTAAAAATCTCTAGCACTATCTAATTTTTGCAACTAAAATTCAGTAATTAAGCATATATCTCATTCATAGATTAAGCAGTCGTTCTTAATCTATACAAACAGTTTAACCGTTAGGCGTTGCGGTGCGCTGTGCTCGCTGAGGGAGTTCCGGACTAGGGGGTGTCCGGATAGCCGAACTATCATCATCGGCCGGACTCCAAGACTATGAAGATACAAGATTGAAGACTTCGTCCTGTGTCCGGATGGGACTTTCCTTGGCGTGGAAGGCAAGCTTGGCGATACGGATATGTAGATCTCCTACCATTGTAACCGACTCTGTGTAACCCTAGCCCTCTCCGGTGTCTATATAAACCGGATGGCCTTAGTCCATAGGACGAACAACAATCATACCATAGGCTAGCTTCTAGGGTTTAGCCTCCTTGATCTCGTGGTAGATCCACTCTTGTAACACACATCATCAATATTAATCAAGCAGGACATAGGGTTTTACCTCCATCAAGAGGGCCTGAACCTGGGTAAAACATCATGTCCCTTGTCTCCTGTTACCATCCGCCTAGATGCACAGTTCGGGAGCCCCTACCCGAGATCCGCCGGTTTTGACACCGACATTGGTGCTTTCATTGAGAGTTCCTCTGTGTCGTCACCGATAGGCTCGATGGCTTCTTCGACCATCATCAACGATGCAGTCCAGGGTGAGACCTTTCTCCTCGGACAGATCTTCGTATTCGGCGGCTTTGCACTGCGGGCCAATTCGCTTGGCCATCTAGAGCAGATCGAAAGCTACGCCCCCGGCCGTCAGGTCAGATTTGGAAGTTTGAACTTCACGGCTGACATCCACGGGGACTTGATCCTCGATGGATTCGAGCCACAGCCGAGCGTGCCGCACTGACACGACGAGCATGATTTAGCTCTGCAGCCGGACAGTACCCTGGAGGCCGCACTCGAACCCGCTCCGATCTTCAATTCGGAGTCGGCTGCGCAGATCGAGGACGGATGGCTAGACACCGCCTCAGAAGCTCCAACCTCTATGGCGATAGAGCCGAACACTAACCTTGTCCCTCATAAGGCTCGTGACTCCGAGGTGCCGGACTCCTCGCTGGACTCCGAACCTCCCGCGCCCCCTCCGATCGAATCTGATTGGGCGCCGATCATGGAGTTCACAGCAGCGGACATCTTTCAACACTCACCTTTCGGAGACATCTTGAGTTCGCTAAAGTGTCTCTTGTTATCAGGAGAGCCCTGGCCGGACTGCGGTCAGGATGGTTGGGATGCGGACGACGAAGAAATTCAAAGCCCACCCACCACCCACTTGGTAGCCGCTGTCGACGATCTAACCGACATGCTAGACTACGACTCCGAGGACATCGACGGTATGGACGACGATGCCGGAGACGACCAAGAACCAGCGCCAACCGGGCACTGGAAAGCCACCTAATCATATGACATATACATGGTGGATATCCCAAAGGATGGGAATGGCGAAGGAACAGAGGAGGATGACCCCTCCAAGAAACAGCCCAAGCGCCGGCGTCAGCGGCGCCGCTCTAAATCCCACCACAGCAAGAATGAAGATTCCGGCACCGGAGATAATAATACACCGGACAGTGCCGAAGACAACCCACTCCAGCAAGACCCAGCGCAGGAGGATGGAGACGCCAGCCCTCATGAGAGAGCGGCAGAAGAAGAGGTAGAGGATTATATGCCTCCCTCCGGAGACGAAGCAAGCCTCGACGACGATGAATTCGTCGTGCCTGAGGATCCCGTCGAACAAGAGCGTTTTAAACGCAGGCTTATGGCCACAGCGAACAGCCTCAAGAAAAAGCAGCAACAGCTTAGAGCTGATCAAGATCTGCTAGCCGACAGATGGACTGAAGTCCTCGCGGCCGAAGAGCATGAGCTCGAACGCCCCTCCAAAAGCTACCCTAAACGCAAGCTGCTCCCCCGATTAGAGGAGGAAGCGTACGAACCCGCATCACCAGGAGACAATACGGCTGACCGACCACCCCGTGGTCGCGACAGAGAGGCCTCTAGGCCCTTCACTAGCCCCGTACCCCGGCATTGCTCGAAAAGCACAAGGCCACAGGGGAACGCCCCGGACTTGCGAGATATATTGGAGGATAATGCAAGACAATCAAGATCGATCTATGGATCGCGTGGGCGCCCCACGGTACGTGACGACAACCGTCGCGCCGGACACTGTAAGTCCGGCCGGGACGAACAAAACAGACATCTTTTGAGCTCCGTCGTGATATCGCCCAGTACAGAGGCGCCGCACACCCACTATGCTTCACAGATGAAGTAATGGATCATCAAATCCCGAAGGGTTTAAACCCGTGAATATCGAATCTTACGATGGCACAACAGACCCCGCGGTTTGGATCGAAGACTATCTTCTTCACATCCACATGGTCCGCGGTGACGATGTTCACGCCATCAAATATCCCCCCTCAAACTTAAAGGACCAGCCCGGCATTGGCTTAACAGCTTGTTAGCAAAGTCATTTGGGAGTTGGGAAGACCTGGAAGCCGCATTCCTCGACAACTTCCAAGGCACGTATGTGCGACCACCAGACGCTGATGACCTAAGCCACATAATTCAGTAGCCAGACGAATCGGCCAGACAATTCTGGACATGGTTCTTAACCAAGAAAAACCAAATCGTCGACTGTCCGGATGCGGAGGCCCTCGCGGCCTTCAAGCATAACATCCGCGACGAGTGGCTTGCCCGGCACCTGGGACAGGAAAAGCCGAAATCCATGGTAGCCCTCGCATCACTCATGACCCGCTTCTGTGCGGGTGAGGATAGCTGGCTAGCACGCAACAACAACCTCAGCAAACATTCTGGCAGTCCGGATTTCAAGGACCGAAATGGCAGGTCACGTCGTAACAAAAACAAGCGCCGCATCAACAGCGACAATAGTGAGGATACAACAGTCAATGCCGGATTCAGAGGCTCTAAACCCGGTTAGCGGAAAAAGCCATTCAAAAGAACTGCTCCGGGTCCGTCCAATTTGGAATGAATACTCGACCGCTTGTGCCAGATACACGACACCCCCGAAAAGCCAGCTAACCACACCAATAGGGACTGTTGGGTATTCAAGAAGGAAGGCAAGTTAATTGCCGAAAACAATGACAAGGTGATGCATAGCGATGACGAGGAAGAGACCCGACCACCGAACAATAGAGGACATAAGGGTTTTCCCCCACAGGTGCGGACGGTGAACATGATATACGCAACGCACATACCCAAAAGGGAGCGGAAGCGTGCACTCAGGGATGTATACGCGATGGAGCCAGTCGCCCCGAAGTTCAATCCATGGTCCTCCTGCCCGATCACTTTTGACCGAAGGGACCACCCCACCAGCATCCGCCACGGCGGATTCGCCGCATTGGTCCTAGACCCAATCGTTGATGGATTTCACCTCACCAGAGTCCTGATGGACGGCGGCAGCAGCCTGAACCTGCTCTATCAGGATATAGTGCGCAAAATGGGCATAGACCCCTCAAGGATTAAACCTACCAAGATGACCTTTAAAGGCGTCATACCAGGTGTAGAAGCCAATTGTACAGGCTCAGTTACACTGGAAGTGGTCTTCGGATCCCCGGATAACTTCCAAAGCGAGGAGTTAATCTTCGACATAGTACCGTTCCGCAGCGGCTATCATGCCTTGCTCGGACGTACCGCGTTTGCAAAGTTCAACGCGGTGCCGCACTACGCATACCTCAAGCTCAAGATGCCAGGCCCTCGAGGAGTCATCACGGTCAACAGAAACACTGAACGTTCTCTCCGAACGGAGGAACATACAGTGGCTCTCGCGGCAGAAGTACAATGCAGCCTCTTAAGGCAATTCTCGAGTCCGGCCGTTAAGCGGTCGGACATAGCTAAGCGCGCCCGGAGTAACCTACAACAAGACCTCCTGGCACGTTCCGAGCATGCGTAGCAGTGCGGCCCCAACCCTAGCCCCTGCAAAACATCAAAGCAGGTCCTTCGCGTACACCATTACACTCTGAAGATACCATGGGCATGGGAGGAGGGGCACGACCACAATAAGCCCAGACTGCGGCTCAACCACACCAGGGGCTCTCAAGTGCGTCGTTCTTTTTTTCTTTTTACCTTTTATTTTTTACCCACAGGACTCCGTTCGTCAGAGGCCCTGTCCGGCAGCAGACCTGCCGAACTCACGATGCAACAGCCAGGGAAGGATAAAGGCTACAACGAATATACAGGTGGTCTCCATTACGAGCATTTTTATACACCAATCCGCAGCCTACCCCTGGAGGGGGACATGTTTAACAGTCCCATCCCTTGCTTATCGCACTATTTGTATCGTTCTGCATTCATAGCAGCACTTATTGAATAAAACAATGCAGCACCTTTTTGCTTATAATTGCATTTCTTTTCATACATATGTTCATTTACGACATGTCGCATCCGTACACTTTGGTACGGTTAAAACACACCAGGGGCTTATGTTTCCCGCATCATGGTGTGATAAGTCCGAACACTTTCACAAGTGCGGCACCCCGAACTTATAGCATTATATGCATCGGCTCCGAATCATGTCTTGGGTCAATAGTTGGGTTTGCCCGGCTCCCATGTTTTGGTACCTTACGTTCCGTTGTATCGGCTAAGGTAGCACTGGGAGAACCACTGCGATTGCGCCCCAGTTGAGCTGGGTTAACGCCTCAGTGGAGAAAGCTAAAACTGACCGTCATGATGAGGCGAGAGCCGGTCGCTGTTCGAGAGGTTTTTGCGAGTCCTTAAAGACTTATGCCGCTTAGAGCGAGGAGCCGGATCTTGTCCGGCCCAGGCGTGGATAGCGCCCCAAATTCGGCCTTCCGAAGACTAGGGGCTTCGCCGAAATTTAAAATTATAGAATTCTATGGCTAAGTGAGAGTGTTCAAGCATTATAAGTCCGGTTGCCTTGTTCGCTGTGTTGAGCGCCTCCCTAGATGGACCCAAAAATGGGAACAAGAGTGCTCAAGTTTATCCCGAACACCCCAGCACTCGTGGCATGGGGGCTGAAGCCGACGACTTGCCATCTCTCAGATTTGATAAACAGCCGCACAGAAGGTAATATTTTAAATTAACAAGCGTTGCTTAGCGCATATGAACTAAGTTTTCAGCGCACAGGATAACAAAATGCGAGTCTACTCAAAAATTACATCTTTGGAGCACTCCCCCGCAATAGTGCGGGCGCCCTTCAGCACACTCTTATAATACATCTCGGGCGTGCGATGCTCCTTGCCCTCTGGTGGCGGGTCCGTCACAAGCTTCTGGGCATCCATCTTGCCCCAGTGCACCTTTGCGCGGGCAAGGGCCCGACGGGCACCCTCAATACAGGCGGAGTGCTTGATGACTTCAACCCACGGGCACGCATCCACCAGCCGCCGCACCAGGCCGAAGTAGCTCCCAGGCATGGCCTCCTTAGGCCACAGCCGAACTATGAGGCCCTTCATGGCCTGTTCGGCCGCCTTGTGGAGCTCGACCAGCTGCTTCAGCTGGTCGCTAAGGGGCACCGGATGTCCGGCCTCAGCATACTGAGACCAGAAGACCTTCTCCGTCGAGCTCCCCTCCTCGGCCCGGTAGAATGCGGCAGCATCGGACACGCTGCGAGGAAGATCTGCGAACGCTCCTGGAGAGCTCCGAATTCGGGTAAGCAACAGGTAATTAACACTCACATGCTTACTTTGCATGAAAAATGCCTTACCCGCTGCTATTTTCTTCACCGCCTCAATCTCCTGGAGGGCCTTGTAGGCTTCGGCCTTAGCGGCTTTGGCACTCTCAAGAGCCGTTGCAAGCTCAGACTCTCGAGTCTTCGAGTCACGCTCCAGGCTCTCATGTTTTTTCACGAGATCCTGGAGCTCTTGCTGTACCTCCGCCACCCGCGCCTCCTGCTTCTCTCGCTCGGTGCGCTCCGCGGCCGCATTGCGTTCGGCCGCGGCCACCGCCTCTTTCAGGGTCGCCACCTCGTTAGTGGCCCCTGCAATACCCACGTTATCCTTGTCATTCTTTTTGCAACCAAAATCCTTTTCTGTAAGGTACAATTTTAATAAGGTGTTACTCACCTTCCTTGTCCTCGAGCTGCTTCTTGGCACGGCCGAGCTCGTTCTTGGACCGCTCGAGGTTTTCCTGCAAAGTATTGACCTCCGCAGTCAGTGCGACAGAGGTCAGCAGCACAGCCTGCAACCACATATTGACATATTTATTATGACTCCTGTGTATATCTTTTTAGATCCTCAGTCCGGCTTTTCTTTCCGAACACCGAACCGAGCATCAGGGGCTACTGTCTATGCGGTACCATTTTATACATATTGAAATTCTTACCTCAAAGCCTGTTAGAAGGCTGCTGCAGGCTTCGGTCAGCCCGCTCTTGGCGAGCTGCACCTTCTGAATCACCGCACTCATAACTGTGCAGTGTTCCTCTTTGATGGAGGTGCCGTTGAGCGCCTCCAGCAAATTATCCGGCACCTCCGGTTGGACGGAGGCAGCCGGCGTCACGGTCTTGCCCTTCTTGCGAAGGGGTCGCCCGCCGGACTCCGGAGCCACTGTGGGTTCCGGGGCCGAGTCCGGTGCAAAGTCCGGGAGGTTGTCCTGCGACACCTCCGGGGCCTCTCCTCCTGGTGGGTCCCTTCCTGGGATCCCACCTCGGCATCGTCCGCGTCACGGGGGGTGGAGGCAGTCGGAAGAGAATCCATATCCGACGCACCTAAGGACCCGCTCGACGAAGCGGGAAGATCATCCTTAGGCGGACTGCAGGGTTGTATGCGGCATTAGAAAGACATTATGTGGCGAAAAATAAAACCTTGAAGTTATTCGGGAGTCCGGATACTTACGATCTCGCCAGGGGCTTGGCCCTTGGAGGCCAGTCCTCGTCGTCGTCACTGGCGTTGGCGGAGCAGTCCGGGGGAAGAGTTTTTCCCTTCTTGGACCCTTCGGCCTCCCTTGTTGGGGAGGCCTTCCTTTTCTTCCCTCCCCCCGCTGGGGGAGAGGCTTTCTTCTTCTCCTCCTCGCCTTGGTGGGAGGAGTCGGCCTCGGATTCATCATCCGATAGCACCTGAAAACGGGAACTCTTCCGAGTCCCCGTGGCCTTCTTCTTGGCCTTCTTCTCCGGCACCACGTGGGGTGCCGGAGCCAGCAGCCCCGTTAGGCGGGCGTCCGCTGGGTCCTCTGGCAATGGGGCCGGACAGATAGTCCGTTCGGCCTTCGCCAGCCAGTCCTGTCAAAGGTAAAGGGAGTTTAGATCCCGCATAGAGTCAAACTATGGAAAACAAGTGGCAAATCACTTACCTCGTCAGCTGGACGCTGCGAGCGGAATCCGCGATCTTCGGTAGCGGATGCGGGAGCCTCGGCGCCCTTGAACAGCACCTTCCAGACATCTTCGTACGTAGTGTCGAAGAGCCCGCTCAGGGTCTGGTGCTGCGCCGGATCGAACTCCCACATGTTGAAGCCCCGTCGTTGGCACGGGAGAATCCGGCGGATGAGCATGACCTGGACTACGTTGACAAGCTTGAGCTTCTTGTCCACCAGCTTCTGGATACAGGCTTGGAGTCCGGTCAGCTCCTCCGAATCCCCCCAGATCCGGCCACTCTCTTTCCAGGAGGTGAGCCGTGTAGGGATGCCGGATCTGAATTCGGGGGCCGCTGCCCAATCAGGGTCACGCGGCTCGGTGATGTAGAACCACCCCGATTGCCACCCCTTGATGGTTTCCACGAAAGTGCCCTCCAGCCACGTAACGTGGGACATCCTGCCCACCATGGCGCCTCCGCACTCCGCTTGGCTGCCCTTCACAACCTTCGGCTTGACACTGAAGGTCTTGAGCCACAAGCCGAAGTGGGGCTGGATGCAGAGGAAGGCCTCGCACACGACGATAAACGCCGAGATGTTGAGGATGAAATTCGGGGCCAGATCATGGAAATCTAGGCCGTAGTAGAACATGAGCCCCCGGACAAAGGGATGAAGTGGGAAGCCCAGTCCGCGGAGGAAATGGGGAAGAAATACTACCCTCTCATGGGGCCTGGGGGTGGGGATGAGCTCTCCCTCGTCGGGGAGCCGGTGCGCGATGTCGCTGGACAAATATCCGGCGTCGCGCAGCTTCTGGATCTGCCCCTCCGTGACGGAGGAGGCCATCCACTTGCCTCCCGCTCCGGACATAGTTGGAGAAGGTTGAGGTGAGAAGTGCGGACTTGGGCGCTGGAGCTCGAGTTCGCGGAGATGGATAAGCCAAGGAGGAAGAAGGCGCAGGTAAAAGGGTTGGATCTTTATCCCCTTATATGGGCGGACAAAAACATGTGTCCCCACCGGCCTGGTAAAACTCGCTTATCTCCCAAGCGTCACAATCAATGGCGCGGTTGGGTTACCCACGTCCGTATTGATGGGAATCCCGGAATAAGGGGAACACGATCTCTGCTTCGACAAGACGTGCCAAGGAAACCGCTTCGCTAAACGCGCGGAGGTGGAACAATAAAAACAATTTGAGTAAAGGCTTGGTAATGGTGTGACGTCACGCCACAAAATACGTCAGCAGATTGAACTTGTGTAATATTATTCTCTCTACGGTGGTACGTGGAATTTATTTTTGCAGAGCCGGACACTATCCTGGTGTTCACAATCTTCTATAAATTATTCGGAGGAAGAACCCGCCTTGCAATGCCGAAGACAACATGCGCGCCGGACTCGTCGTCATTGAAGCCTGGTTCAGGGGCTACTGAGGGAGTTCCGGACTAGGGGGTGTCCGGATAGCCGAACTATCATCATCGGCCGGACTCCAAGACTATGAAGATACAAGATTGAAGACTTCGTCCCGTGTCCGGATGGGACTTTCCTTGGCGTGGAAGGCAAGCTTGGCGATACGGATATGTAGATCTCCTACCATTGTAACCGACTCTGTGTAACCCTAGCCCTCTCCGGTGTCTATATAAACCGGATGGCCTTAGTCCATAGGACGAACAACAATCATACCATAGGCTAGCTTCTAGGGTTTAGCTTCCTTGATCTCGTGGTAGATCCACTCTTGTAACACACATCATCAATATTAATCAAGCAGGACGTAGGGTTTTACCTCCATCAAGAGGGCCCGAACCTGGGTAAAACATCGTGTCCCTTGTCTCCTGTTACCATCCGCCTAGATGCACAGTTCGGGACCCCCTACCCGAGATCCACCGGTTTTGACACCGACACTCGCCGTTAGGTGCCACAGCACGCTCTGCTCGCACCCGTCGGCGCGCTCAGGTTGTGGACAACTTTTCCCTGCGCGTTCAACTACTATATGCAACCAATGCCCGTGCGTTGCAACGGGATAAAACAATGATTCCTATGAACCATGTTGCCAAGCCGAGAAACTGTATCGTGGGACAACGATTGCCGATGAGAAAAAGCCTTGAATCATTTGAGGACAATAACAATCAAACCAACCTAGAATAACAATTGCAGCACCAACAACACCAATCAAACCAACCTAGATGGATACTAATTGCGAAAAACTTCCATAATTTAACATATCTATTTGGCCAAATGAAACTTCATCATGCAAACCTGAAGAGTTTCATAAATAATCAGTCATTGACTTCACATGGAATTAAATTGTATATGTAGGTAAACCGTAATTGCGGCGAATGAATTGGGGACTCTAGATGAAAGTAGCAAAATACACATGGAAGCAAGCAAAAAAATCATCAAAAGAAAGGTGAGAAAAAAGAGTGTGGATAAAAATCAGTGGCCGAAGACTACCTTTGGTTCGAGAGTTAGTGGATGCAGCCATATATTTTATGTACTTTTTTAGTTTGTGATCCAGTCACATGTAATCGATCGATTTTATTATAACGGCTGCGTTCTTGGAGTCTCCCGCGAGAGAACACATGTTACCATATATGCATGCCCCATGAGAATCCATAGCCATAATGCGTTTAATTAACTCGCCATATGATTAGCCAATCATGATTATATGCGTCACGCATGTCTCTCAGAGATTGCCATATACTCCGTTTAATTAGCCCAACATTAATTAGCCAATCATAATTATATGCAGCATGATGGCTCGTCTCTTGGTAATCCCAATCAATTAGCCCACCATTAATTACCATAATCTGTTTAATTAGCCCACCATTAATTAGCCAATCATAATTATATGCATCATGTCTCTCTTAGGGTGGTCACAATGGGCAAGAACATAAGCTAGTAACTTCACACTTCCCTAGACTATGTTACTACCTCCATAGTGGGTAGGAACATCTATGTAGTGTCATGCAATGATGTATTTATTAGGTTATAGACTCATTGTTTCTTGGAATGTGTGATGTTCCGGTAACTTAGCTAGTTACCACAAGCACCTCTCTCTTCATTAAATACGTGCCACATAAGCAAAGTTGTATTGGAGTGTGTGATGTTACTCCTAAGTTCCTCCCCACTGTGACCAGCCTTAGGGGAATCCTGTTGAATTATCCCACCATTAATTACTTCTTTCTCTTCCTTATCTCTTTTTCTCACGCTTTTCCTTTCCTTATTATCTCTAGGCCATGTTGTTTGAAATCCCAAATCCTCAATCTCTCCTTATAGAAACCCCATCACATATGAAGGACATGACCGACAAAGGATGACAAAAGGAATCTGTCCACTTTCTTTTCAGGAAACAGGTGCTAGATTAGTTGGTTAACGCGCACGCCCTATATCTCGAAGGCCAGGGTTCGATTCCCTTTCAGCGCAATTTATTTTTTGGCGGCTATGTGCACACAATGGCCGGTATGTCAAAACAAAACCGCGACGTACGAGATGCAAACGACCGAGTAAAAGAGGACGACGTACAAAAAACACTATAATGGACCAAAAAAGTGGAGAAACAATCCATCCTTTAATATTAGGTAAAGATAAAGATAAAGATATGGTTGCCCACCGTTGAGGCGACCGCGGAGCGCTCTGCTCGCGTCCCCCTGCGCATGCTCTGCCAGCGGTTGGGCCTGCACACGATCACGTCGGGGGCCCCATATGCATGCGGTTGCGCCGCGCGCGTTTCCACGCGATGCAGTTACGTGTGACACGATGGAGTTACGGGCTGCGAATTAGAACTGCCATAAGGACGTGCTGTCCGGCCTCCCCTTTAATTCCCACGACGATTATAACCTTAGTCTCTTCAACCTTCCGATCGTGCCCCACAACACAACAAGCACACCCACGATGACACATAGAGAGGGGATGTCTAGCGGTGCTCCAATGGAGTTCGGCGAGCATAAATTGGAGACCCACGTGAGGGAGACAGATCTCTTGGTGGTGTACACCATCGACCTGGCCGTGGTGGACGACTACATCAACACCATTGAGCAGTTGCTTGCTGGAGACAAGTACAAGGTGGTCGGCATCGACCTCCAGTACACCGACAGTAGTCCCGGCATAGATTAGAAGGCTGTCGTTGCCCAGTTGCACTACAAAAAAATACACTTCCGTGATGATACGTGTTTGTCATAGTAGGTCACATTTTTTGTCATGCATGTACATCCATGACGATTTTATGACAGAATCAAGATAGTCATACCTATGCTTAGAAGTGTTCCATGACATTACCAAAATTATCATCACGGAAGTGTCCACTTCCATGACGATAAATCACGCGTCACAGAAGTGCTTTCGTCAAGGGTGACCGACACATGGCATCTGCCGTAACGGAACGCTGTTAAGCTATCGGGTCGGGTTTTGGATCCGATAACCCGTTAATAGCCCGGACCAATGGGAAATTTCCACGTGTAAAATTCTGATTGGCCGGAGGGAACACCTGTCAGCTCGTCAATGGGCCAGATGTCGCCCGTCCATTGGAGGAGACATGCCTATGATACGTCGACACATGGCTGGGCCCAACAGAGGCCCATATAGGTTAAAAAGGCCGGCCCAGTCAAAGGCCCATAGTACTTAATCAGGTACTAGTGGGCTAGCCCAATATCGTCCTACTTAATAAAGGCCCATTTACGGCCCGAAGCCACATCTGGCCCGTTAATTATTCGCCCAATATTTGCGCCAATTTATGGCCCGAAGCCAGATCTGGCCCGTTAATTGTTCGCCGAATATTTGGGCCCAACTATAGCCCAGTGACTTTCGGCCTGTTAGAGGCCTGATGTAGACATGGGCCCATTTCAGCCCTGTTTGACTTTCGGCCTGGGAATGGCCCGTGCTGCCCATGGGCCGTATATGGTCCAACGGGACATCGGGCCCACTAATGGCCCGTGCTAAAGGTGGCAACAGTTAAGCCCAACATGACTTCGGGCCTGTTAAATGCCTGTTGCGTAATTCGCCCCGTTGATGCCTATACTAAGCTTTCGGCCTCTTAAAGGCCCATGATATCAGTGGTCCAAGTAAGGCCCGGGATATGTTTCGTCTTGGTAACGGCCCGTGAGCAAACTGGGCCCAAAAAGGCCCGGTCTACATTTCACCCTGCTGAAGGCATGTCGACGACTAGTGAAAATTGAGGCCCAACATGCATTTCGGCCTGCTAAAGGCCTGTGGTTTCATCTAGGCCGTAACAGGCCAGTGCAATATTCAGCCTGTTAATGGCCCAACGCTACCTGGGCCAAACTAAGCATCGGGTCGACAAAAGGCCCAACTAAAATATAGGCCGGTGTAAGTTGTGGGCCTGGCGCAATGTGTGAAGGCCCCAAACATTCGGTCCCAAGAAAGACACAGGATGTCCCAATTGTGGCCCGCTTAAAACCTGGCCCGTTAGAGTTGAATGTTTCGGCCTGGTCGACTACATCTGATTTTTTTTCAGATAGCGAATGATGGCAGTAACTAGTAGGAATTAATAACAAACCTACTCTATACAATAAAGAAATTACGACATAGTAACTAAGAATAAACCTACACTATACAATAAAGGATTTAAGGTATATTACATCCACTGGGCATCAAAGTTCACCACCAGTGATCATAAAGCGCAATGAAGAATCAAATTACAAAAACTGGGCACCATTGTAGCGTAACAAAATAATACTGAACCGAGACCACTTCCAAGACAGTTCAAGAAAGGTTAGCCTTGCGGGGGAACTGCTGCGCAAGCTGCTGAGCAAGGCTGTGAGACTGGCCTAGCATGTCGGTCATAGCTTCCAGGTGTAGCTGTTTAGCGATGAGGTTCTCATTGGTGTTCTCCGCAATCTTTCTTAGAGATAGGACTTCAAGTCGAAGTTGAGTTGCAGAATGCCTTTCTGCTAGAACTTGGGACTGAAGAAGTCGAACCGATTCAGACAACAAATTCTGTGAGCTTGTCTGACTGCTAGTCTCAAGTAACTTGAACACAGCATCAAGACAAGAATTTGGGGTTCTCTCGCTATCTTCAAGATGTTTTGCCTTCTTTGCTGCAACATATGTTGGGTTTGTCTCACAGCCTTCAGCAGACTTGTGCATGCCATCAGGCATATCACCCTGAAACAAAGCAGAGAGAAGACAAGTTTTGCACATGTATAAACAAAGATGATAACTGTGCTGTCAATTCCATCCAATTTCAAATTAGAAAATAAAGAGTAAGTTCAAAATATCAATAGCATAATTTGGCATTGTTCATAATGCGGGGAGCTTCACCACACTACTGGATTACCATGTCAACATAACAAGTCATAGATGAAGGGCAAAGAAAATCATTGTATCTATTTTGGTTAATGTGCATGACATGTTGTTCATATCATTAGCCACATCAGTAAGATAAAACAGGAGATGAAAAGGTGCAAATGTGGGCTGCTTCACCACACACTGGATTATAGATCCACAAAAACAAGCATACATATAGGGAGTATTTAGTAATGTGCATGGTATATATAAGGAATTTGGTTTTACAAGTAAAACTTAGAACTTACGGTTCTTGTGAACATGCATTTTGGTAGAAACAGCAAACTAAACAGTAGTAAACGATAGGGAGTATGAGCAAATTAAACATCAGTTGAGGATAAAGGCTTTAGAAGGACTGACTTACATTAATAGTTAACGCCGGCTTTATAATGCACTTCTACATGTCAAGGGAAGGATAACTCAAGAATTTCAGCACAGAATCTTCTTCATAAGCATTGCATGTACTCTACATTTTGCAGAGAGTAATTATAGATATGATAATACTGGAAGGGATAGAGGATAATGAAGATAAGATGCAGATTGATGCTACATAATCAACTACCAATCCCTGGAAGTACAAGCCTTACAGGACAAAATGTACTGACAAGAGCAATGGGCTACACTTCTGCAATGGCATTGTCTGTGTATTCTACTTGTTGGTAAGATTAAATATAGATCTGATCTTTTTTAGTAAATGGTGGGCGAGGGAGATAAGATGCATAATGCTACACAATGAACCAATCCCTCTTCCCATAATACAAGAGTGTTTTGAACACTGGTGTACTATACAAAACGTTCTTATATTATGGGACGGAGGGAGTAGCTGTTAATGTAAGTACAGTGATAGACCACGTTCAGTCCTTACAATAGGACTGCAGAGCTAAACCTCTTAAAAAGCATTGGGTTGATTCTAAATTTATGTAAGAGTCCATACAGATCTTATAATGTCCACCAAATGGACAATTACGAGGCTAACATGTGCAGTGATGCTACGTAATCAAACAACTATGAAAGTAAGTATGGTCATATAGGGCAAGAGGTACTCACAAGAGCAATTCAGTGTGCAGTATAGTTGCGAGATTCTGTGGTCCCTTGAGAATGAATGTTCTTCTGCTAACAATTTTTGTACAAGTGAGACATTAAGGAAAATGCAGAAATGTAGTTCAAATTGTGATGTGATATCATAGACAGTACCTTACGCTGCAGCTGAGACCAATGTGTAACAAGATTATTCCAGTCACCGTCGGATAAATGTAGCACCGGAGACTTTACAGAAATTTCATTCAGAGGCTTTCCATTGAAGTGCGCTTGCCTCAGGTAGGAACGTTACTTCATCAAGGAGTGCTTGAAAAGCAGAACCAACCCTTGCTCGTCTTCACAATCCAGTTTGCTCCTCCCCTATTTAAAAGAATGAAATATTGTGTCTTCTGTCAGCAGAAACTATGCAGTAATGACCATGAATAACATTAGTACATTACTTACGTGTAAGTTGTGGAGGAAGACTGGAAATTGTTCTGTGTCTGCGGTATAATCTTTCCATGAAGGAAAGATGCGCACAAAGTTCCTCACAACAACATAAGCTTCATCTTCTAAACTGGGAAGAAATGGAATAGTGGTCCTATTTGCTGCAATTGGGGCTCTCTCTGGTTCGAAAAGGGATTTGGCAACTGGATTTGGTGTACTCTTTGCTGGAATGGGGGTTTTGCATCGTGGAGCTGGTGTTATGTCAACTGGCATAATCATACTGTTGGCTGCAGTTGGGGTCTGCTGAGTTGGGGCATCAGAAATGATCAGTGTAGTAGGGCTAGAGTCTGCTAGATTTGGGGTGTTTTGTGGGTCAGTGATATTGCAACTACACCTAATGGGCTATTTGATTTATCAAGGTGCACTACCTTTTCCAAATACTTTGCTTGTGCTCCTCCACGATCAGCAATCGCCCTCTTCCTTTTGAACGTCTGATACACAAGAACAACATTTGAATGGATAAACTATGGTATGATGACAGATGGAATATGTACTGAAAATGGATAGGCAGGGCGTATTCACATACACGATGTGTAAACTAAGACTAATGGCAGTTTCAACAAAGTAGAAGCAATGCAAAGCATCAGTTGCAAGATACTCGCTACTACTAAGTTGATAGCAGTAGCATTGGTTTTTAACCCTCGCTACTACTAAGTGGTCTCTACCGTGCCCCTGGACCATGCCATAGTAGTAGCGATGGTTCTAAACCCACGCTACTACTAAGTTGATATTAGTAGCGCGGGGTTTTACCCCTCGCTACTACTAATCAGCCTCAACCGTGCCCCTCGGGTAAAAACCCGCGCTACTACTAAATAGTAGTAGCGAGGGGTAAAAACCCGCGCTACTACTAAATACTGGGTTTTTTAAACTCTACCCCCTGTGGATCACCTTTTCAGTTTTGTAAAAAGCAAAAGAAAATGATAAAAACTTCAAAAATTAAAATCCTTCGAGATGTAGTTATGTTACTACATGTACCACTTAGGGAAATTTAAGAACTTAAATTTCGACATGTTTTGCAAAAAGTGTAGGGAAAATGTAAAACGGCTATAACTTTTGCATACGATGTCAGAAAAAACATATAATATATCAAAATGTTCAGCATGAAAATCCGCATCCGATTTTGGCGGCCTATGGCCTGTTTGCAAATTTTTAGAATCCTCAAATTCTAAAAGGAAAAAAAGTTATGCTCAAATTTCAATTTTTTTCAATGTTGGTCAAATCTGGTGAAACTGTGGTGAAACTACTTATTCAAGAAGTATTAGTGTTACTAAATAATTATTCAAGAATATTAGTGTTACTAAATATTAGTATTATTGAGCCACCAACCGGTACTAAAGGTCCCATTTTCAAACTCTACCCCCCCATGGATCGCCTTTTTAGTTTTTTAAAAAATAGAAGAAATTGATGAAAATGTTAAAAAAATAAAAGAAAATAAGTTTCCCATGTGATATGTGGTCTAGTTGTTGGGAAAATTTGCAAATATGAATTTCGACTTTATTTGCAAAATCTCTCGAGAATTTGTAAAAATGGGCATAACTTTTACATACTAACCCGTTCAACATTTTCAAAATCCTCAAAAACCTAACAGAAAAAAGTTACGGGGCTTTTAAGATCTGGAGGCAAAAAAATTCATCAAATTTCAGTTTTTTTAATTTTTGTTAAATCTGGTCAAACTATGGTCAAACTAATTATTCAAGAATATTAGTGTTACTAAATAATTATTTTAGTTTTTTGAATTTTGGTCAAATCTGGTCAAACTATGGTCAAATTATGGTCAAACAATGGTCAAACTAATTATTCAAGAAATATTAGTGTTACTAAATATTAGTATTATTTTTTAGAACAATAGTTTCAAACTCAAACAGTGAAATGTGTGACTTCATGCTCAAGCTAAATTCCTGAGGTTAATAGGATTGACATCTTACTATTGTCAGGAAAACAACAAGTGCAGACTTGGAAACGAGGGAGAATAGAACCCGGAAGTTAAGCGTGCTCATGCTGGAGCAGTGGGAGGATGGGTGACCGTCCGAGAAGTTAGATGATTTGGAATGATGAGGGGTGATTAGAGATTCAATTGAGCAGCGATGAGGGGTGATTAGAGATTGGAGGTTAAACGTGCGACCAATGTAACCTTGGAAAGTTAGAGCAAGTACCTTGATGGGTGAATAAGATAGGGCATTTTCCTCTGACTCCTCCACTAGGGAGCTACATTGACTTAGGTCTCCCTATAGCTCAGAATCACTATTAGGATCATATTCTGAGCATGAATCTGTAGGTGGAGAGCGTTTGCATTGCATTGCATCCGAGACTTTGATTTCAGTCCCTTAATGCCAAGTTTGACAAGCCATGGCATTGTTCTGCTTTATTCTTTTCATGCGCGCAAGCTCATAATCATTATGATGCTATTCAGAATCTGAGATTCATGAAAACATAAAAAGTAGTCAGATTATCTATGGAATGCATTGCAGATTCAACTCGAAGAGTGTCTCGCTATAAACCCCTGCATATGCAAAGTTCACCCCCAACCGTGCTGACCAGACCACACACAGAAATACAAATCCCTTATTCTCTATAACAGGCAGACACACATTTCAAAACTTAAGTAGGAACATTAGAATCATATGAAATTCGTATTTGAACAAATAAACTAAGGAATTATGAGTGGCATAATGTTTAGCTTCAAGGTCGGAGTGTTGGTAGTGCGACACAAAGCAAGTAGGCAGATTGTATTCCATGTAAAAGATCGAAGCCTATGTAAAAGCTGGAAATGACACTTTCTTTCTATAAAATGCAGTGTTCGTTGCCCACACATGATGGAAGAGATCACATAGAGAAATACTATTCACTCATGTCTACGGTTCCAGTATTTAGAAACAGGGTGGTCCACCCTAAAAGAATATTGACAACAAATATGACATGGCAAGCATAGATTAGTGAATCAATCATTTACTTGTGAGCTTACTAGGACAAGTATGCAGAATTGTAACTGCAGTAAGAGACCGTCCAAAATCTGAATGAAGAAGTTTGTCTAGCACTTATTGTTTGCAACTAATCAACGTGAATAATTGTATATTATATCGAATGAGTAAGAAAGACAAGTAAAATTGTCAACAAACCTGGCTTGCAGTAGTAATCTGGGTCAATGTCACTACGACCAACAATCCAAAATGACTAGTGTCTGTTTCGAGGGCCGGAATTTTGAAAATGCTTTGAACTTTAGAGGTACTAAAGATTATCAAAATACATCTGGACCATTAAGTGTAGGTAGCACTGAGCACACAACAAACCCTAGTGATGGTCCTGCCTAATGAGTAATGAATCAATTAGAAAATGGGTGATGAGGAGTGGCTGCTGAGTGTTGAGGACGTATCTTAGGATAAATCGGGTTGGCTTGGTGGGTGCTGCATGCCTGAGCCCTAAATGAACTTGGAAGGTAGGAATGGCAGCGTGCCCGGGCAGCGGTGACACTGTTGGGCGAGCGGCTCTTGACCTCCTGTTAGTCCGACGTCTCCTCCTAGAGTCATGCTGTCCGGGGACGGCAAGTCACCGATGGGGCAGGCGGCTGGGGGCGAGTAGAGATCGTAAGCGCGCAACAGAACAGAGGGGAATCGGGGCCTTGGACAACCCGAAATCCCGGGGTGGGCCGGCCCACCGTGGGCACCCTGTAGAGATACACACCCGAGCGGCGGACATGCATTTTCGAAACTAATTCAGGAACATTTAGCTGACCAATTAAACGACTCTGTTTTAATAATATCAGGTTCATATTTGAACAACTAAGCTTGTTTAGCTTGATGGGTGGAGCAGTGTTATTATGACACAAAGCACATATTCTGATCGTATAGTGATCATAAAAGGGGGAAACTCTAAGCATATTTTTTTAGCAAAAGAGGGTTTCCCCTCCGATTTCTATTAAAGAAACCACCACGGAACCAACATGATCAATTAAACCCTAAGCATGATCAATTAAACTATATTATGACTGTGCCATGGCATATTTGAAGCTGCAAACTGGAGAAATGATATTTAGCATCCATTGTTTGCTTCGAACTAAGAACTAAATTCTAAGAGCTGAAAAGAAAGTAGAGTAACCAAGTTAAGATCTATTTTCTGGTTGAGATCAAAAAGATGAGGAGATATGAAGTACCGCTTCTCTTGCAGCGCCGTGTAGGCATCGGGGGTGCGAAGGGTGTCAGTGGCGTTGAAGTAGATCTACGACGGTAGACGGGTGCATCGCGGGATAAGTCCCGTTGCGGTGGAAGAGAAGGTTGTGTGAGCGGCCCCGACAAAGAGGACGATGGTGCCGATGAAGTGAGTGGACGTGATGCAAGGCTATTGGTCCGTCGGCGTGGATGAGAAACGTCCATCTCTAGAAGTGGACGACGTGGTCTTGGTAGGCGCTCCGGCATGGTGGAGGATGGTGGCGATGGATGTGGTGGAGGACGACGGTGATGGATGGGGTGGCGGACGAAGGCTGGTGTGGGGATGGTGTTCTAGCATGGACGGTGTATGAATGGGAAAGTGGAGGGAGAGGTACCGGGAACCATGTTTTTGGGACGCGCCTGTCTGAAATATGGGAAAGTTACGAACTTACCCCCCGTTTAAAATTTGGGCGTCTCGTCGGTTGGGGATAGGACAGTAATCTCGCATCTCGCCAATATTTGCCCACAGTGATTTCGGGTGAGGAGAGGGTGGTTGGCGCCCATGGTTGGCACCCACGGTGTATGAACACGGCTGACAGGTAGGGCGGTTGTGTCACGTCTGAGTGAAGTTACAAACCTGCCCCTATTGAAAATATTTGCCTACATCGATTTCGGCCGAGTCGAGTTTGTTTTGCTGCCCACCGTGTATGAATGGGGAATGGAGGGAGAAACAGAGGTCTTTCGGACGAGCTTGAATCAAATGTGTTTTGCCGCCCATGTTTGACACCCACCGTGTCGGAATGGGCTTAGAGGCGGTCGTGTCACGTCTAATTGAAGTTACTAACCTACCCCTATTTAGAGTAGTGGAAATCGGGTCGATGGATTGTCCGTGTAATGGGTAGACAGTAATTTCCATCTCCCAAACACTTGGCTTTGGGCAGCCGACGTGGGAGTGGACATTTTGCCGCTTCTTTCGAATTTTGGGACAATAAGCACCCACGTTTACCCTGGCAACTAAATTCAGATCCATTTTGTATTCCTATATGAATCTTTATAAATCATTCTATGTGTTTTTATATATATCTTCAAAAGGACGACAAAGATGTATTCCACTGTCATATATGAATATAGTTTCCAAATGCCGATACTCAAATTCAGAAGCTAGAATCCAGTTTAAGGTGAATTTGAATATTTGGAACACTTCATGTCCAACTCAAATGTCACACGCAGCACAATGTGTACTCCCATTTAGATATGTACACAAGCGATGTCTCAAGATTCAAATACCGAGTCAATCAACCAGGAATGTACAGAACTAAAAGACATATAAACACTTATAGAGTATATGGATCAATAATATCAACTAACATACATAAGCCAGGCCGCTGTACTTTTTTTTGCTACAACAACATCCTTTTTTTAGCCAGCATCTTGGCCCTTTCCGATGCGTGCCACTTTTGGTCTATCTATACTACTATTATTGCTGAATGCACATTCAACCCAATTGGCATATTTGTAGGTCTGTCGCAACAATCCAAATGAAATGTCTCTGAGTCTTATCAATTAATACAGACTTGTGCTCAAATAAAATTATAAACCAAAAAACAAAAAACAATTATTACATGATCTCTAAAACATATGGTTTGATTGATTACATGAACAAACAACACAAAGGTTATTCAACAATGGAAAGAACATTTCACCTATGATTTACCAAGTGGGAATTTAATTTCCTTTTTTCCTTCAGGACCTTAACAATGTGGTCAGTCTCAGCTTGCTTCATTTTGAAATCCACCAAATATTTAATGGCTGTCTTGAGTACGGCTTGCGATTGTGCTGTTTGCTTTCTCAACATGTCAACTTCATCTCTAAGTGTAGAAGCAGAAGCTCTTTCTACCACTAGTTTAGCCTCTAGAGCATCAGTAGTTGGCAATTCATAATGCACGATTGGGCCGGTGCAACTGCTATGGGATGATGCAACGTCCATGGGGACCTCGCTCTTTGATCTTGGGCTAACCTATTTTGCCATTAAAGTTCCGATTGGATTCAGAAAAGTTGAAGTTAGAAAAACATCTCAACTGGGAGTTATAACAGCAAACCAGTTAAACAAACAAGGAATTAAAGAGTTTCAATTGGATGTTGAAAAGTAGTTATTAACATCATTGTAACCCGCTGTTGCAGCAGCAAAGCAGTTAAACAAACAAGTAGCTATTTAAGTTAAGGCAAACATGTAATTCTCAACAGTAAGTATCAAATACATAAATAGGCGCAGTCTACAATAGGATTAACAGGCTATGGCATTATGTAATCAGTAGCAAACTAAATTAAGCCAAGCAACGTAATTGAACAATTTTGCAATAAGTGGCTAACTAAAATTCTGAGAAGCAGGTAACTGAACTTATGCTAGTTCTTTGTACAGGCACACCGCAACTTCTTTTTCACTTACAAGGTTGTACGAAGGAGTCCATGGCATCAATTGCTTGGATACGCAGTCCCAATACTTCTTTCTTCCCACACTGCATTGGTAAGTCGAATGGTTAATCTAGTAAGATAGTGCATCCTTGATATGTTATATGAGGACATGTAGGCAGACTAGTTGTAGCCACACACATCGCACTGGCTTTTGCTGTATATTTCATGCGATTACTTTTGGCATATTGAGATCTACGCAATCTACAATAGGATGAAAAGACTGGCATCCTTCACATTATTGGCGAACTCAGTTCATAGAAACAAGCAATTCAACCATTATGTGGGTAAATCAAAAGCGCCACTGGAATATTTTTCACTACCCAATCATACACACAAAAAGGGGCGACACCACCATAGGGGCTGGTATGGGCCACCGCCTCAGGTGGCTGGAAAGTGTGCACCTAGTTTGAGTCGTCCAGGTTGGCCCAGGCAAGTTTTGTTCGTCCCAACGCACGAGCAGGCAATGTAAAAAATGAAGAAAAATGTTTCAATTTGGATGGCCAATAACATAAGTGCAAGGCAGGCCCTATAGCAGGATCGCGGCCCAAACGAGCACCTCCCATATCGATCGATAGCAGGAAAAATCCCAATTCATTCACTCCAACCTCCAGTCTGGTTCGCTCCTAACCTAGCCGCCGCTGGACAGACCGGCACAGCACTTCCTCGCGCCCTCGTTGGAGGGCGGTCGCCGGGCTTCAAGCGAACGGTAGGACAAGAAGATGAAGATCCAACCCTAGGTGTAGCCTGCGTGGGAGGCAGCGGCGGCATCACGGGCATGGCATCGAGCTTGTGCAAACGGACAGTCGCAACTTGCAAGAGTAGCATGCGCAACGAGAAGGTACATCACATCCCTGATTATATCTAATTCAACTCTTTAATTTCTGGCCAATAGTTAAACCCGATGGTGTTGTAAAACTGCTTGTATGTATGGAATATATGAGAAAATAAAACCAATTTCTACTTATTTTATAACTCCCCCAATCAATACTGAACTGACTGAATCTGATGTATCTAATCAAGTCTCCGCTGCAAATATACAAGCTCATGTTGTTCTTGAGCCTGAAGTGTCTAATGAACAGACTGCTAATGAAGGATTTGATGCAAACATTTTACATGATCCTGGTGATGAACATATAGTGTCTAATGAGGGATCTAATGCAAGCATTTTGCAAGCTCATTGAAGGATTTATTATCTAATGATGATCTACTATGTTGAGAGAGACGGAGATTTGCAGGCATTAATTACAAGAAAATTATAGTGCATTTTCATAGCTTGAGGAAACGTTGAGGCCATCTACCAGAAAGTCCCCGTATCATGACAACACGGCATAAATACTTTTCTAATCTGTTGTTTGAAACTATTCGCATACTTGTGCATGATAGATATATTGATATGCAGTTTGCGCACTGGTTATAGGTGCAATTACACTTTGATATTTTCAGCCAGAGAACAAATAATTCAAGCAGGTATAGACCATGTTTGTAGTCCTTGTACACCATGTTGCATTTTGTGTTTTTTGGTGCTTGCATCATTTAGTGTTTATAATCTGAACTACTTTGGATCATTAGCTGGTTTTCAAAGTGCATGTAGCTTCACATTTCTCAAGTTTTGTTGATTTCCGGAGTGCAAGTGCCTTCGTATTTTTTAAGTTAAATGTTCACCCCTAGTAACTTTAATTCGTGGATCCGCCACTGCACACAAATCATACACGAATGCCAGTATGAATTAAATGAAATGCATGGACTTATGCTAGCACGTTGTACAGGCTCACTACAGCTCTGCTTGCACTTGGGATGTTCCATGTACAAGTCCATGTTACCACTTGTTTGGATGTGCAGGCCTTGTGCTCCTTGCATCCCCCTCTGCATTTTTGACATGGCGAATGGTTGATCAAATAAGAGGAATCGACCTTGATGTTGTACCGGAGGACATATACTTACAAGGTTATACGGGTGTGCAGGATGTGTACCAGATCCCGTAGCGCCGTCATGCTTCGCTAAAAAATGGATTTGCTTGTTTCAGATGATATCTCTAGAAGAAATAAGAGTTAAAGTCAGAGTTGCATAGGCATGTAAGCTAAGAGAGTAGTGAAAGGATATCCAAACATCGTCGGAACAGTGCACAAGGGAGTGATGTGTGGATACCTAGTTCAGGCCGGTGTTTGTGCATGCTCGCCTAGCTAGAGTGCAGGTCACTTCAGAGCCGTTGAGGGTGATGCGCTGGCATTGGCTGGCAGCGCACGGATACAGATCTTGAGTGGCAGTGGAGCGCTACGATGCGGTGGACGAGACCATTGGTGAAGCCCCAATGGCCTTGGGGGGGGGGGGCGGAGGTGCGATGATGTGCTCGGTGAAGTAGCCCCGGTGAGCTGGGAGACGGCGTCGGTGAAGCGCACGTGATGCGGTGGAAGTCGGTGTCTATGAGGCGCGTCGGTTGCGGTGGCCTACGTTGTCGGTGGACCACCCGGTGTGGTGGATGAGGGTGTAGATAAGGTAGCTCCGATGCAGTGGTGAAGCGCGACTGTCATCTTCGTCATCATCGTCCGGCATAGAGGTGGGGAAAGAGACAAGACGAGGGGCGAT
>NC_057813.1:583891811-583892505 GCF_018294505.1 Triticum aestivum | reverse complement strand
ATGCGTCCGCCCGACACATGCGACCACCCCGACACGACCCTGGTCTACCTGGTGCGCCTACATTTGAGAATGCAAACGAATCTTCTTTCATTTGCAAACGAATCTGTATGTACTACCATGCCCATGTTTTCCTTGCAATAATTAGTAATTCAAAATGAGATACTCCCTCCGTTCACTTTTGTAAGTCGTTTCAGACAACTTAAAATGAACTGTTTTGCACATTGTCTGAAATGTCTTCAAGGTCTTATAAAAGTGAACAAAGGGAGTACTATAAATTAATTAGTGAGGAGTTATTTGAAAAAATATCAAAACGGTATCCACGGTATCCACGCTAACGTGGATTAGAGTGTGTGTCACTTAATTAGTTATTTGAAATAGAGTGTGTGTCACGTAGCGATCTCCAATTCTAACGTGGATTTCGCATTTCACTATAACCACGCTACTTTTTTAATACAAATTCATTTGTATATGATGAACACCATGGTAGTGACAAAACTTTTGGATGGATTCAAACATATGACCTAGAAAATAGCACAACGAATTGAGTCAATGTCAACTTTTCGAAACCTAGTATGGCACGAATTCGAAATAATTACCCGTATGCATGGTCCTCAGTTCAAATCTTACAATGTACACCGAATTGAAACACCGATATTAAGTCTCGTACTATGTACATCCAAATGTTGTTTTTAGC
>NC_057813.1:583846082-583891595 GCF_018294505.1 Triticum aestivum | reverse complement strand
CCTTAGGAAGCTATTGGTTTCCAACACACGTTCATTCTTTCTCTCCATGTTTCGATCTCTAAGTCTCTCAACTACACAACCCCTTTTTCCACTCTATTAGCAAATGTATTTACCTCACACACCCGCCATTGCACCCCATGCCAAGCTCTCTCTCTCTCTCTCCCTCTCCCTCTCACCCTCTCGCGCTAAATACATGCATTGCCTATCTAGCGCCCCAACCTCTCGTGCGCACGCACGCACGTTGTCTATCTAGGTCACTCCCTCGAGATTGTCTCGCTCTTTCTTCCTCACGGCGGGCCACATTCGCTCTATCTCGCTCTCTTTATCTAAGTCTCGTTTAACCTTGTTTTCTTTCACACACAAATGATATATCTCCCTGTTCGGGCCTCGATCGATACACTCTATACTCTCTCACACAGATTGTCTATCTAGGTCAGTCCATCCAAGCCGCCCCACTCTTTTGACCTCATGGCGGGCCACGCTCACTCAATCTCTCTCTCTCTCTCTCTCTCTCTGTGTATGTCTCGATAGACCTTGCTCTTTCTTGGACAAAAAACGATATATCACCATGTTTGAGCCCAATTCGACCTATTCACATTGTATACTCTCTCATGCACATTGTCTATCTAGTTCACTCTATCCAACCTGTCTCACTCTTTTGATCGCACGACGACCCTATGTGATCGATTGACCTTGCTTCCTTCCACGCACAAAATATATCTACATGTCTGTGACTGGATCATCTCTCAAGCTCTATGTTACAACCCTCACCCTTGCCAAAAGCTCCACCTGACAATATCTCTCCAGAGCATATATATCTGTTCAATGAATGTCGGACCACACTCACTTTGTCTCTCTATCTATATGTCTCTCGATTGACCTCGCTTTCTCACACTGTATCTTCCACACATTGAAGCTACCTCTCCATCCCTCGCAAAGCCGGAGCTGTTTACGTTGCGAGGGGCACTCCAACCTTGGATTAATTTGTGGAGGCATTTCTTCCGGTCGGTTTAGATTATATTTTCATAGCATTCAGCCCACAACTACTCCAAACACCGTTGCAACCCCCGCAACCCCCCTAGTTGATTTCCCTCTGGCTCGGTCATCGCTCTCTCACACGTCCTTTCTATCCTTCAACGTCGCACCATGGTATTATTGCAAAAAACTCTGTTGTTCCCTTTAATTATTATAAATAAGCTACAAAACTACACACTGATAGTCCACTTGGAATGGAATAAATTTCGACCAATAAATTAAAGTGCTACAAACTACATACCGAGGGGCCCACTTGTCATGAAACAAATTTGGACCCATATTCAAATTAAAAACTAAAGGACGAGGGTCGAACATGCGACCAGGGCCTTCAAGCCGCACGTCAATAGGCAACATACGTAGAACAACAATGCTTGTTGTACCCCCCTTTGTTCACATAATGTTTTTATATTACCACAACCAATTTAATGGATAACATGTAATATTATTTTTAGTACGATTCGCCTTCACTTACTGGTGGGTTCCATGTGTGCTCTCCCTCTCCTCCCCTTCTGCATTTATACGCACGGGCAAACACGAAGAACTCGCGGGTGATGTTGCCGTTGACCATATCTGGACGCGTTCACAAGTTACGACACCGGTTTCACGTACTAGCAGCACTAGTCAGAGTGTACGTGCAATGCACGTTAATTTGGAAGTATATTAAGTGCATGTGGATATTAAGTAGGATATTATTTGCGTGTTATTATGTGATTAGCACTATTTTTGGCATGAAATTAACTGCACGCTAAATGTGTTGAGCGCTCGACACATTTAAGCAGTCTAGGTCATTGGATGACAAGGAATACATGTGGCTTGATGATGTTTTATATTTAATTTGATACGGCTCTAGCAGAACATTCAATCGATCAAACAATAGATTTTGTTCAGTCTGACTCCGACTTTAAATTATACGACGATCGATATAAAATAAACAGAAATGATAAACATTCGGATTTTAAGCATGCCAATCCGAAAGTTTTTCATGCAAATTTAGATTACGCGGCGGCGGCGGGGGCGTCTTGCGGTGGGAAACGGCTCCTCTGCCGTGCTCTGTGTGTCATCGGGCCACTGATCGACGGCGACGGCGGCGTCTTGCGCCGTTGTTGGCGTACTCCTGGACGTTGGCCTAGCTTCAAGGAAGGCCAAAATGTTCTAGACTTCGGAGCAAGTCAACTGGCAGGAGGAGGCGACTAGCGTTGGTGCAAGGAAGCGGTCGACGGCGGCCATCCATGCTGCTGAGGGGGGCACTGGCACCCGCACAGGGACATGCTTTGTCAACGGCGCGGCAGAGACATTCGTGTGCACGGGCACCAGCAGGGGCGCGCACGTCAGTGCATGCGCAGGCGCATGCGCTGGCTGGTGCACGGGCACCGGCACGGGCGTGCGCGTCAGTGCACGTGCAGGCGCATGCATTGGCAGGTGCACGGGCGCGTGAAAGTCGGCGGGGACCTCGTGGAACCCCGTGGGATCCATCTCGGCGACAATGTGCGGCTCCCAGCCCATCAATGCCACGGGGATGGGTGCTGGCGCAGTAGGGGTGACGGGAGCCAGAACGGGAGCGTGGACAGGTGCGACGTCTGCCCGCAAGGCCAGTTCAAGCTCGTCCCAAAGCGCCTTATGTTCTTGAGACTCCGGCTAGGTGTCTTCCTCAGGAAACTGGAAGACTAAGGGCAGACCATCGTGATGCGGCATGGCGTACGTTTAGGTCAGGCTAGTTGGAGGTAGACGACAGGAGAATCAGAGAGGAAGAGAGAAGATTGTAGTGATACCGGGTAGTGCGGGGTTGATTTTAAACTGCGGCACCGGCGACATTAAAAGTGGGAGCAGTTGGGACGAAGGTGGGCAGTGGAGCCTGGTCAAAGGGCTCGCCTCCCGGTGAGCCTGCACATCGGTCTACTCACACGCCTCCCTGTCAGTCGGCGCAGTGGTCTGCTCGCACGCCTCTCGTTGACTCACATGCTTGCTTGGACGACACCTGCTGATGAAAAGCGGGGACTCGTGGCGACACGTAAACGCCCACGGTTTCAATAGTGAAAGCGTTCGCCTTAACATCACAGTTCTTTTTTCCAAAATACCTTGGCTCTTCATTTGTGCAACTTTTCATAAGCAGCTTGTCTCAAATTTAAGAAAAAACTTACGAAGTAATATTCATGCCATATCACGTGACCATGCTCAGTTTCAAGAATTTATGCTCACTTTTGGATTTTCTGAAATTTAAGATCCAGGATTTGAAACAATATCATAACCTGCATCATGGAATAAATTTTCAAGCCGTACATCTGTCCTATTGTATTTCTTAAGAAAGGATTTGGTGAGCTTGGCGGGTGACCTTGACGAGCGGCGATCGAGGGAATTGAACCGTGCTCGGCATGATAGGTAATGTTGTCTAGTTACTAAAGCATCCCTCCGTTGTCATCGGTAGTCATTATGGACCGGGGACATGAGGGGAATTTCCTAGGGCTGGAATTCTGGCCGCCAGATATTTCGACTCGGAATGCTGAGGCTCGACTGGTTGGGGTTGCCTAATGTGCGTACCACGCACGCCAGCGAAGGACACGAGCCTGGTTTTTTTTATTTTTTTATTTTTTAGGATCAACACGAGCCAAGGTCAGGCTGGTACGCTGTTGGGTCCTATCATTCTCAACGTGGTAATTGATTTATGACGAGTTGTTGAATTAGAGTGAGTTTGTGATATAGTGATCTCAACGTGGATTTCACATTTCATGGTATCCCTAGTAAGTTTTCCAATGCAAATTCAAATTTAAAAGATGAACAATATGGAGGTGAGAAAACTTTGTATGTATGAAGCATATGACCACACACACACACACAGAGAGACACACACGCACGAACACAACAACAATCCAATAAGTATAGTGCATCTATTTTTCTAAACCATGCATGTATGACACGAATTCAAAAATACTCCTTATATTCCTAAATATTAGTCTTTTAGAGAGTTCAACAAGTGACTACATACGGAGCAAAATGAGTGAATCTATACTCTAAAATATGTCTACATACATCCGTATGTGCCAGTCCATTTGAAATCTCTAAAAAGACTAATATTTAGGAATGAAGGGAGTAAAATGTAAGTCATGCATGGTCCTCAGTTCAATATTTGAAATGAACATGAAACTGAAACATGAATATTAAGTCTAGTACTACAGTACATGCAAATGTTGTGTTTAGGCGGAGCTATGATTGTTGGGGGTCAACCCCTCGACCTTAGATAAAATTGTGGAGCTCTGTTTAGGGTTGTCTAGATTATATTTGTCCCCACCCTCCCAACCACCGGTTGGTTGTGCACCCCCACCCCTCCTCCCCGGGAGAATATCATGTGCCCCCATTCCTTAGATGCTATATGTCGATAGGAGTTGCTTGGAGCTTGTAGATCTGAGATATATATAGCAGCACACATGATGTGTCTTAATATTTTTACAGGAAACCTTGATGAGTTTGAGAATTGCACACAATTTGTACAAAAACTACTCAGATGCCCTTGGATCCCGTATCCAATGACCTCGAAGCTCGTATCACCATAGTATCTAAGATGAAGGAGGACATCATATTCTCCTATATGTAAGAATATCATGTGCTACCACACCTTAGATGCTTTAGTGATACAAGCTCTTAGGAGCCGTTAGATTTGTGACCCGACACCTCCTCAGTGGTTCAAATGGTTTTTTGCATAAAAGCCCCAAAAGAGTTTGGCCACTGCTTACAAGCACAAAGACTGCTCAGATGCCATTGGATCTCAAACCAAACGACCTCGAAGCTTGTACCACCGTAGCATCCAAGCTGTGATAACACCTTATGTTTTCTCGCACGGGAGAATATGAGGTGCTCCCGCACCGTAGATTCTATGGTGATACAAGTTTACTGAGATCTAACGGCCCACAATAGGAGGTTAGAATGTTTTTGTAATATACGGCTGAGAGAGTTTGGGAAATGCGCAGAAAGTACAAGAACTACGCATGTGCCATCTGATCACTGATTATACGACCTAGATGCTCATATCACCGTAGTGGGTAATTAAGCTACGGTGAGCACCTAATATGAGCAACGGGGAGCCGTTGGATCAAAGATGCAGCAGCACACACGAGGCATGAATGTTTTGTTTACAAAAAAAACTTTGGAGAGTTTGGCAATTGCGCATAATTACAAAGACTACTCCCAAGCCATTGGATCTCACTTCCAACAGTGTAAAAACATGTATCACCATAGCATCTAAGCTGCGGGGTGGATGTGATATTCTATGCCGCTGTCATTTTTGTTCGTAAACTTGCAAAATACGTGTAACTCGTGCTGTAACTTGTCTAACCGCGCAAAGTGTTTGTTCAAAAAAAAACATCCTACACTGAAATATCGGAACAACACATGAGGGTGCCACTTGTCATTAATCAAATTTGGACCTAAAACTAACAAATCTGAAAGACGAGATGCGAACTGGCAACCTGGACTACAAAGCGTAAGTCGATAGCCCAAAACAAAAATAGTTGTTGGCTTTGTCCCATAACTTGATTTTATACAGTATTACGTTGAGTAGAGTAGAGGGAGTGCCTCGTTAACACGTGCATGACCGTTGACTCACTTACCGGTGGGTCCCAGGTCTGCAATCTCAATCTCTCTTCTCTCCATCGTCTAACCTTTGCACGGGCACACACGAAGAGCGGCGCTAGCTTGCTGTGGTGTTATTACAACTAAAAAAACTTGGAAAATAGAAGAATCGCCTAGAACAAGAGACGTTATGGCTGGTCGAGACGGAGCTAACCACATCTATCCTCCGTGCCATGTTTGCATGATGAAGCTTCTAGTGGGGTGTTTTCGACCGACTGGCTGGGTCCCAAGGCCGAACCACAGGTACTACGTCTGATACAGTATATTTTTACATGCACATTTTTCCTCCGTGCCGAGACGTGGCACACCCTACCGCGCGGTTTTGGGGCCCTCACGGGTGGTGCACGCATATATTCTTCCTGATGTGGGACGCCCTACCGCGCATTTTCTGGGTCCTCCTCGGTCGTAGCACCCAAGCAACTAAACGAGTCGTCAAATCACGAAAGACCACCTTTCCCGCCGAGTACATCAGTGATGCACGGTGGCTAGCTAGTTGGGCTAGTTCGACCGATTAGCTAGGCCGCCGCCACATTTGTTTTTTCACCCCTTTTTTTATCTACTTGCCGACAGGTAAATTTAAATATCCACTGCGGCGTTGCTCTGGTGTTTGGGTGCGGAAGGATATTTAATTTTTTGATTGACAGGAGCAGGTGCGAAAGCAATTAGTCACGATGACTCCGCTTGTAAAACCCACTGCTCCCTGATGTGAGAAGTCGTCGACTTGTGTTTTACCATGGTGAAAACCAAAGGATTCCCCGCTCCTCGGCTGGCTCCCTCCGCCTTCCCGTAGATTGCATTGCCTTTCAGCCGTTTCGCCCCCTTTGCTTCCTCTCCCCATTGCTTCTACCTGGTGCCATGGCGGCGCAGTAGATCACGGAGTCCGAGGTGAGGCGCCTAACACAGGAGCTCCAGGCCAAGGATGCGGAGCTCAGGGCCAAGGACATGGAGCTCCGTGAGCTCAAGTAGGAGAGGAGTGCCATGCTCCTCCGTTATGTGAGGGAGTTCACGGAGCTTCAAAAGCAGCAAGCGTCGACCACAAAGATGCTCGAGGCGTCGGTGGCGTTGCTGCAGAAAGCGGGAGATATGATAGGCCGTCAGGGGAGCCGGCTGGAGCGCGAGCGAGCCGATCGTGACGAGGTGCAGGATCGCCTCAGCCACTTCTTGAACCAAGTTGCCACACACGTGTTGCGGCTACGCGATGCCTACCATCGTGCCAGCGCGACGATGCCGGCCATCGGGCTAAACCCGTTTGACCACCCGGTCGACTTCAACGAGTTGCGGCTTCCTGACCTGGTCTCCATCTTCACCTATATCTCCGAGGAGCTGATCCACCTCCGCATGATGGTGGGGGCTGAGCTGGACAAGGAGGGGTTGTGGGCTGCCGTCGCTGTTGCCGGGCAAATCCTTTCACGGCTCCGTCACCGGAATCCATTAGTGCCATTGGACGCCATCTTTGATGAGCTGGCTCCTGTCAACCGGGAGCGGGCTCTGCGGGCGGTTGCACCCTGCATCACCAACGCCGTGCGCCTCGAGAAGCAGAGGGACTTCGGTGGTGTTTAGGCGCCCTCTGCATGGGCATGTCCATGTCTCGGCGCAACATGACCGTTGGATCAAACTCACACGGTGCAGATCAGTCACTGTAGCACAAAGCGTGTGGGTGTGTTTGGTTGCATTCTCATATCAATATAGTTGTTTCCTCTTCGTGTATTTGTGTTAACCTACTAGTGTGGACTCATGCACCCTTCATGCACTCTGCCAAAAACCCAAAAGTGGGTCGATAAGGGAACTTTTGCTCCCATTCCGTGCACCCTTCATACACCCTGCCTAACACTATTCGTGCTTCATATGGTTCATGTTTCGTGGAGTACTGTAGCACCGTACTATCTGTGCACTGTAGACCTAGTTCTGTTAACATTGATCTCACCATTCATTCTCGACCGGATAGTCGAAAAAGCGGTACTATGTTACATATAGTTGACATGCGCACAACATCATTTGTTATCATCATATCTTACTACACTAGCAACAAGATTATGTAGTACCGACGTATGAACCACTGCACATGCCTAGTAGTAGGAGCACTATGTATGTTCAAGTGGCTGCCGTGTTTCGCACTCCTCCGTCGTAAGAGTGGAAACACTTGCTGTAATCATTTTTTTCTTCAGAAAAACAGTGGACACGCTCTACCGTGCGGATCCTCCTCCAGCCATGCACTAAATTACTCACTTTCGCCAACGTGTGGGACAGCCAGCACCTGGGTCCACCAGCCATGCACTAAATTACTCCGTAGTAGAGTGAAGGTAGACTACCCCGATCGAAGCGCCGCAGTAATGCCCAATGAGCCGTCAAATCACAAAACCCCCTCCTTTCCAGCAGTAAGTTGGACGGACGAAGCAACCATCATTTCAGTCTTCTCTCTCAGCTTCCTCTCTTGAAGAAAACCCCCACTCGCTTCGCTTCTCCCTCATCTCATTCCTCCTTTCACTCTTCTCTCTCAGCTTCCTCTCTTGGATGGACGCTGGAGCACCGGCTGACGTGATGTCTATGGCTCTGGCCAAAACTGTCGAGGCTCATGGTACGAAGAAGCGCAAGCACCCTGCCAAGACTACCGTAGACAAGCTCAAAGCCATCGCCCTGTCCAAGCCCCCCTCTCCAGGATCCTTCATTAAGAAAGTCAAGGTAATGTCTCTTGTTGACAATCTTTTTCTCGATCTTGATCGTGTTTTTTCATCTAACAGGCAATACTAGTACTGGTAGTACAACTTTCTGGGTGATCTTGCATGTGATTTTAGTGTGCCAAATGACGGTTCTAAATTCCTCTTTTGACCAAAACATGCGAGAGGTTGACACTGATTTCTTATAGATTACTTTCAACTACTCCCTCTGTCCCATATTTCTTGTCTTAGATTTCTCTAGATACCGATGTATCGACTTGATACATCCGTATCTAGACAAATCTAAGACAAGAATTTTGGGACGGAGGGAGTACTTTGTGAACATCAATGCTACCTTTGAAGAGGGTATATTTTCCTCAGTAACTTGTGTTATGGAGCAAGTAATCCCTCTACTCTCATGCCTTTGAAGACATGTTCTAGTGTCTTTGTTCACTCATTTCTGTCTGTATATGTAGTCATATATGGAGTATAATATCGAAAATCATCTTATATTTCTGAACAGAGGTAGTAATAAAATATGATTTCTGTTTGAATTAGAACCAGGTCCAAGGTGGAGATGAAGTTCTCAAAGTCATGCCGTGTGAACTGGCAGACCTGGGCATGAGTTCTACTGCTAAACTATCCAGCTGCTGTGTCCTTGTCGCCACGTGTCCTGAACTAGTGTTTTCCTGTAGCATTGTTGTCAGGCATGTTCTCGAGACTGTACTTGACCACAACAATTTCCTGGATGTGCCTTCAATTATGAAGGGTGTGGTTCTTGTAAAGCTTCCCAACAAATCTGATGCGGCCTGTCTTCATCATCATGTTTATGAGTGGAAAGACCACTCTATTAGGTTCTCCAAGGTTGCCGAGATTGTGATGGTGCATGTAGACATCTCTCACGAAGTGCATGGCCTAGTCAGTTATGCGGGGTTCATCCCGTAGGTCGGTGGCAAGAAATAGTCTGCAGAGTTTAATTAGTGCAACTTTGCTTGTCTATAGTAAGTACTATTGTTCAGTACTTGATTCGTGTTTGTGAACCCTGCATTGTTTATTAGTACTGCAGCTTTTGGTGTGTGGTCAGTCCTGATTATGGTCTATGTTAATGTCTGTCCACTCAATTCAGTCTGTATATTTTGAAGTATCCAGATCATCTTTTTTGTGAGGATGGTTTATCAATTATGGTTACACTCCAATATCTGTATGCATTGCAGGGTTTATCACACCCACCGAGATTTCTAGTCCCATGGATGTTCGGTCCATACAATTTGTCACGACCTTTGGACTGTCCTGCTTGTGGGAGTCGGCGGGGCCCCTGCATGCCACCCGTAGTTGGACGGTCAATCTTTTGTTTAGTACTTCAACATAGTGATTTCCTGGTAAGGATTCACTCGTGTCACATCAAGTAAATCTTTTTGATTTACTGTCTAAATCTTATTGATTTAATGTCATGTTTTCTTTCTTCTCATGAAATTTTACGATGCAGGTTTTGCCATGTGAGATTCATCACAGAATAAACCATTTGGTTTGCTCTACGATGGTTATTTTTGCAGGTTTCACTTCTTATGTCGTGTGAGTAACGAAGGCACTGTCCATCACTTATATTACTGGAAAAAATTGGATCAGTCTGTTGTCTGAGTACATGCTGAATCCCTATGATGAACTGCAGTTTGGTTTAACAAAGACGCCACAATTAGTCCTTCTCGCGTTTAAAAGAAATGAAGAAAAAAACTAGATCATGATGACGGATCCTAGTCAAGTTAGAAAGCTGATCATAGCAGACCAGACACGATCGCCACTGTCTCGCACATCGGTAACACCTTCAGCAACGGATCGAGCATCGACAGTTGCTCTAGCACTGGCAGCGGCAGCAGCTTAGTCTGATCCAGCTGAGGATTGGGAACCGACTGCATTAGCGGATCAGTCTGATCTACCGGAGGATCGGGCATCGACACCGACACCTGCTCCGACACCGGTGTCGGTGTCAAAACGGGCGGATCTCTGGTAGGGGGTCCCGAACTGTGCGTCTAAGGCTAATGGTAACAGGAGACTGGGGACACGATGTTTACCCAGGTTCGAGCCCTCTCGATGGAGGTAATACCCTACTTCCTGCTTGATTGATCTTGATGATATGAGTATTACAAGAGTTGATCTACCACGAGATCAGAGAGGCTAAACCCTAGAAGCTAGCCTATGGTATGATTGTTGTTGTGTCCTACGGAATAAACCCTCCAGTTTATATAGACACCAGAGGGGGCTAGGGTTACACAGAGTCGGTTACAGAGAAGGAGATCTACTTCCGAATCGTCAAGCTTGCCTTCCATGCCAAGGAGAGTCCCATCCGTACACGGGACGAAGTCTTCAATCTTGTATCTTCATAGTCCAACAGTCCGGCCAAAGTATATAGTCTGGCTGTCCGGATACCCCCTTATCCAGGACTCCCTCAGTAGCCCCTGAACCAGGCTTCAATGAAGACGAGTCCAACACGTAGATTGTCTTCGGCATTGCGAGGCGGGTTCCATCTCTGAATACTCCAAGATAAATTCCGAACATAAGGACCGTGTCCGGCTCTACAAGGCAAACTTCACATACCGCCGTAGAGAGAACAATAATCCACGTATCTAATCCGCTGATAGCTCCTCGTAGCGTGACATCACGCCATTGCCCGCCTTTTATTCGAATCGTTTTTATAACCAGCTACCGCACACATTACGAGGCGGTTCCTTTGGCACATCTTGTCGCTGCAGAGATCGTGTCCCTCTTATCGTGGGATCCCCATCAATACGGGTATGGGTAATCCAACCGTGCCTGTTGGCATGACTCCGTGTTTTTAGGCAAGTCCCGAACGGTTACGCCGGGGATGCTTGATATTCTTCCCCCTTTATAGAGGGGTCGAGGCCTATCCCTTTACCTCCACGCTTGCGCCTTTCCGCACTTCGAGTTCCAACACCCAAAGCTCAAGCTCAAGCACCTCGGATCTTCGATCATGTCCGGATCTGACCATCAAGGCCGGTGGATGGCTTCCTCTGTCACAGAGGAGGATATCGTGAAGCTCAGGGAGTCCGGGTATTTGACTGCCGATGTTAAGCACAGGCTTCCCGCCCCTGGACAAGTTATCCCTACTCCCGAGCCCAACGAGAGCGTCGTATTTGTCTCTCACTTCCTCCGGGGCTTGGGCTTGACTCTTGATCCCTTCGTGAGAGGGCTCATGTTCTATTATGGGTTAGATTTTCACGATCTAGCTCCGGACTCCATTCTTCACATCTTGTCGTTTATCGTCGTGTGCGAAGCCTTCCTCCATGTCACCCCACACTTTGGCTTATGGCTCAAGACTTTCAATGTGAAGCCGAGGGTGATCGAGGAGCGGCACGCAGAGTGCGGGGGTGCCACAATAAGCAGGAACACCGAGGCCCCATGGTCCGAAGGCTCCTTCCCGGAGGTATCCGATCTATGGCAACGAAGGTGGTTCTATGTCACAGCTCCCCGAGGCTCAAAGTGGGCGGCCGCCCCCGCCTTCCGCTCGGGCCCTCCACCTCAAATGGCATCGTGGGCCAATGTGGGACTGGACTGGGGGCCTGCAAATGATGTATCGACGCTGTAGAGCCGCATTCGGGAGCTTCTCGAGAGGGACATTAGTCTTGTCAAAATAATCCAAGTAATGCTAGTTCAGTGGGCCCTGCCGTGTAAACGTCGACCTCTCCGGATGTGGGAGTTCAATCTGGAAGGTCCGTGAATCATACAACACTTCTTCAGCATGACACCTGAAGGAATGTATAAGTTGTTCTTCGGACCACGATTAAAGTGTCTGGATAGGGCCGAGGATGTGGGCCTGAGCTGCAACCGCCCAGATACCCAAGTAAGTAACCCTGTGACCGAACACTTCGTTTATATTTGTCATAACATTGTTCTGAAAAACTGCCCGCGACTAGGATTGGCTTACTAAGGCGGAGAGAATTAGGTGTTCGACCCCACTTCCCAAAGGCTCGCCCGGTCCGGCAATAGCCAGGATGCTTAAACGGGCGATAAGTCAAGTGCCATCGGAGGAAGATGAAGGGAAGAGTGGAGAAGCCAAGAGTGAGCCTCACACATTGTGCATCTGAACCAGGGGAATTAATGTCTCCACGGAGGAGGAGAATCGGGGAGGTGAATCTGAGGTTTCCTCCCCCCACAGGAAGAAGAGGGCCGCCTAAACAAGGGAAGAAAACTTCACCAAAGGGCCCTGCCCCAAAGTTGCCCTGCCCCAAACGGCGTTCCTACCACACCGTGCCCGCTAACTGGCCAGCCCTCCACCGAGATGTAAGTTTAATAAACAAGAAGCTTATTGCTTTTTCCTATGAGAGTAATAACCAGGACCTATTTTTTGCAGTCCGGCTAGCAGTTCGTCTCAACAGGGTTCGTCCTTGGGGGATGTTCTTCCGGAGATGATGGAGAGTGAAACCCCACCTACCTCTCTGCCCCATGGGGCAGGCGACCCTCAGGTGTCGTCACGGAGGAGTCCCGATCCACTGAGGCCAGAAGCTAATACTTCGGCCGCCCCGAGCCCAGCGCGTTCGGCTCCTGTGGGGGACAATGAAAAGGGTCTGGGTGAGTCCGGTGTCCGGCCAAACATACTGACGGACCTCTTGTAGTCATTTGCTCTCTCGGAGGATCACCGTACACTAATGGGTACGGTGTTGGAGAAAATTTCCTCCGCCACAAGCGGGTAAAATGAAGCTTTTAGGAGCTCGCTAAAAGGCTTTGAGGTAAGCAACGAAATACATAGTTTTTTGGTTGCACCGCACGCGATAGATGTGCTCTGTATAGATAGAAGCCCCTGAGATTGTGGTTGCCAGCCGATGGCGGCGAATGGAGGATCACACTCCCAGGTAATCATCGCACTCGTATTGATGTGCGGGTTGCTAAGGGTCTGGCGATAGACCAGACCGCTGAATGCACCGAATTGAGGCGATAGATTGACATGGTGGATACCGACATCACGCTTGTAAACAAGCGATTTGAGGAGTCGCAGAGTATACACTCTTATATCCACATTTGCTGTAAGAAATTGTAAGAAGGTTGAAATATTAATATGATGTGATATGGCTGCAGGCGGAGCTGCTGCCATTGAGGCCCTGAGGGCGGAGCTTGCCCTAGCCAAGGAACAAGCCCGAGTCAGCAATGCGGCTGCCCTAAAGGTAGCTGAAGATTTGAAAGCCGAACAGGCTGCTCATCTCCGAAGCGAAGAAAAGATAGCCGAAATGGTTGTGGAGCTGAGGGACGCCGCCGGTCGGTATGAGCTTCTCGAGAAGGAGAATTAGGCAAAGGCGGCTGATCTAAAGAAGGCGCTGGATTCGGCAAAGGAGATGCGCTATGAAATTAGAGACACGCGGGAGGAACTTCGACAAGCCGGAGAAATCGCGGCTGGAAATCCTTATTTGTTGCGGATGAAGTTTTTAGATCCAAAGTATGATCCGTTGGATAAGCTATGGAGCGCTGCAGATGAGTATGCGGACTATGCGAAGAGTGCAGCTGATGCGACCAAGTTGTTCAAGGATCATAAAGATAACGAAATGGAAAGGCTGTTCTGATCGCAATTTAATGCCCCAGCGCGCTCATTACCATCGAGTGAGAAGATGGACGCTATAGCCAAGCTCCATAGGCTGTCCGGCCTTGCAATGAGGTCTGTAATAGACCATCTGTGGCCGAGGGGACCGAAGCTGGACAGTTACTTTGGTTTGGTGCAACAATTATTTGGTGCCAGAGCGCAAATATACGCCAAGAAGAGGTCGGCATGCATAGAGGGTGCACGGATGGCTCTTGCCTGTGTGAAGACATATTGGGCGGATATGGAGGCCACCAGCATTGCAACCCGTGGTCCGGCAGGAAGCCAAGGCCCAGCCGAGCACTATTTTGAGCAGGTCATAGAAGGTGCTCATAGAATAGAGGCTCAGTTCTCGAAGAATGTCATGTTCGAGTGAAGAGTCTATTAATTGTAAAAAAATATGTGTTTAATTATAGAGGCTGTTTTTATACTTTTGCCTAAAAGTATTATAGTGTCTCCTGTGTGGCTGTTTATGTATGCATATAACGTGAAATTTAGCAGTCGTTCCCTTTAGCCCCCACGCATATAATGCGGGGGTGTTCGAAAAAATATGCGTAAACACACTTGATCCAACGTCTTGGTCCATTAAGGAGGTGAGCGCACGTCGAACCAGGCAACCGGACTATATAGCTGTAACACTTTCACTTAGCCATAGGAGTTGAAAGGTGGGGCTACTATGTAGCCCCTGGTACTTCCGCGTGCATCCGGATACGGTGCGCGTACTTGACCAGGAAACCGGTCCTTCGTTGATGCGGGGGAATCCTATAGATTCCGATGAGTCCTCGAGTGGTTGACGAGTCTCTTGCTGTATCATGAGAGTCAATTTTCGGCTTTCTCTACTGAGGTGCTCATCCGGAATAACCAGGGCACAATCGCAGTAGTTCTCCTTTGGCCGCCTTAGCCGATAGAACAGAACATAAGGCAGCAAACCCAGGAGCCGGGCTAACCCAACATTTGACCAAAGACATGATTCGGAGCTGATGCATATAAGGCCAAACTCGCGATGCCGAACACCCCCGAAGGTATTTGGACTTTATAACATATACTGGGCTGAATAACACCCTTGACCCTGTAATTCTAGGTACGCGCATTGATCTGTCATGGCGAAAAACCTATGACACCAGTATCCACTATGGGTGTATTGAATACCCACGGGATGTCAAGCAACAAAAGACAGTAAAGAAGGTTTACACAAGGGCTTAATCTAAAGAGAAACCTTTGAGCGGGGCCCTGCTGCACGTTTGCGCCTTTGTCTCTGTTGTGCCGTATCCTGGAAGGGTGTCGCACGAATGATGTCTGTGAAAACGAAAACTCATAAAGAGGAGTAAGCGTGCGGGAATTTGGTTATTCTCAATGGGTATTAGAAATATGAGATATTGGCCTATTGATAAGGCAAGCCGAATTGTGGGCTTTATTATGTGTTGACAGCCCCTAGTACCATTTATGGGGATATATGTTTAGCACCCAGCCAGGGTTTATCCGGGATGTTGTCGTTGTTGATGGTGGTGCACCAGAATCGTCTAGCCGTGTCCGTGGTCTGAACGACCGATCATGCGTTCAAGCAGGAGAGGCCGCCTAGAGTCCGGCAACAGGAGCTACCGCATACTGCTCTGTGTTTCCACTAACCGTTATGACGCCACGTGGACCGGGCATCTTAAGTTTAAGGCAGGCGTAGTTCGGTATTGCGTTAAAGCAAGCAAAGGCCGTTCTTCCGAGTAATGCATGATAATCGCTGCTGAAGTGAGCGATGTTGAAGAGTAGTTCCTCGCTTCTGAAGTTGTCGGGAGAACCGATTGTCACTTCTAATACGAGGGAGCCCTAGGAGTGGGCCTCAACAGCTGGTATCACTCCATTGAAGGTGGCGCTATTTTGGCTTATTCTGGATGGGTCTATCCCCATCTTGTGGATGGTGTCTCGATATATCAGATTGAGACTACTACCGCCGTCCATTAGGACTCGAGTGAGATGGTATCCATCAATTATTGGGTCGAGCACCAAGGCAGTGGATCCTCCGTGCCGAATACTGGTCGGGTGGTCCCTGTGATCAAAAGTGATCGGGCAGGCCACCCAGGGATTCAGTTTGGGGGGGACGAACTCTACGTGAGTTGCGTGTACCATGTTTTCCGTTTTGACTTCTGGTGGGAATTTTTTCTGGCCCCCCGTGTTCGGCTGGCGAGGCTCATCCTCGTCTTCGCTTGGTGTTTCCCTTCCCTTGTGTTCGGCTTTTAATTTGCCATCCTGCTTGAAGACCCAACATTCTCTGTGGGTATGATTTGCAGGTTTGTCGGAAGTGCCATGGATTTGGCACAATCTGTCTAGGACTTTATTCAGGCCAGATGGTCCCTCTTTACTGTCTTTGAATGGCTTCTTTCCTTGACCGGGTCGAGAGCCCCTGAATCCGGTGTTGACCGCCGTGTTGTTCGGACTATTGTCATTCCGACACTTGTGCTTAGTGCACCGTGGCCTCCCATTGCCATCTCGAATTTCGGATGTGCCCGGGTCACTGGTGCCTCTACGGGCCAACCAGCTGTCTTCGCCCGCACAAAAGCGTTTCATAAGGCTTGTTAAGGCTGCCATTGTCCTTGGCTTTTCTTGGCCGAGGTGTCTGGCAAGCCACTCGTCTCGGATACTGTGTTTGAAGGCCGCTAAAGCTTCGGCATCCGGATAGTCGACAATTTGATTCTTCTTAGTGAGGAATCTGTTCCAAAGCTTGCAGGCTGACTCTCCGGGCTGCTGTATTATGTGACTTAAATCGTCTGCATCCGGCGGCCGGACATAGGTTCCTTGAAAGTTGGCCCTGAAAGCATCCTCAAGTTCCTCCCAACTTCCAATTGAGTTTTTGGGGACGCTCTTCAGCCAGTGCCGAGCTGGTCCTTTCAACTTTATGGGAAGGTATTTGATGGCGTGGAGGTCATCCCCATGAGCCATGTGTATGTGAAGGATAAAATCTTCAATCCAGACCCCAGGGTCTGTCGTTCCGTTGTATGCCTCTATATTCACGGGTTTGAATCCTTGTGGAAATTCATGATCCAGCACCTCATCGGTGAAGCACACGGGGTGCACAGCCCTTTGTATCTGGCCGTGTCACAGCATGCTGTCGGCTGTTGTTGCGCCTGGTGTTGATTCTGGACTGGTATTCGATCAGTATGATCATTGTGGTGACCATAATCCCGCGTCGGAGCATGTCCTCTGGACCCATAAATGGACCTGGCCGCACTGGCCTTTTTGTCCAGGAGCTCACGTAAATCGTGTGCGGTATCAGTGGCTGCTCTATCGCGGCCGTGAGGTGGTTGGTCCGGCCGAGTGGCCGTATTGTTCTTTGGCAGAATAGGCGCTGCGGCCTCGTTGTCAAATTCGGGTAGCAGTTTGTGCTTTGGGTAGCTCTTTGTATGGCGATCGTTGCCACATTTTCCTTCGGTGTCTAGCACCTTGTTCTATCTTCGGTTGAGCGTATCCTGCGTGGTTTTAAGCCTTTGCTTCTGCTTCTTCAGGCTCCTCGCCGTGGCTAGAAGCTTTCTGCGGAGGTTATCTTGCTTCACACGTTTTTCCGGGATGATGAATGTATCATCAACCGGACTGTCCTCCCCTCCGTGGGTAGTTTGATGATTTCGGCCCTCAGGATCGCTGTGATCGGGCGTTTGTTCGGTGTGGCCTGGATCTTCTTGCCGTGTTGCTGGGTTCAAATTGTCGCCTTTGGAGTCAACCGGATTGTCGTTCTTCCTCACGCTGTTATCGCTATTTTTATTGTGACTGGACTTAGAGTGGCGCCTGCACCGTCATTTTTTATTTTGTCCGGGGGGTTTATCCCTCCATCGTGTCTGTCTTGTCACCGTTGTCTTCCTTGGGCGTGTCCACCATGTAGATGTCATATGATAAAGTGGTTGTCCAGCGCCCTGTGGGCGGTGGTTCCAGATCGTCCCCTGTGTCGACATCCATACCGCCGATGTCGTTGGAGTCGAAATCAAGCATGTCTGTTAGGTCATTGATAGTGGCTATGAAGTGGGTGGTGGGTGGGAGGCGATTTTCTTCGTCATCCGTTCCCCACTCAGGCTGGATATAGTTCGACCAGGAGTCTCCTAATAGAGAGAGAGAGACCTTAACCAATTTAGCACATCAACAAAGGGGGAGTGCTGGAAGATATTCGCGGCGGTGAATTCCATGACTGGAGCCCAATCAGATTCGATGGGCATGGATGCACGCGGTCCGGGACCTACGACTGAGAACAAGTCTGGGGGTCCGGAGACATAGATTTCCTTAGAAGCGGAGTCTGTGTTCGGCTTCAACGCCGATAGGTGTGCGGCCTCCATGGCGGGGTCCATCCACCCGTCCTTGGATGGCACGATCTGCTCTGGATCAAAGTCCGGAGCCATGGCAGGGGCGATATGCCGAATACTGTCCGACGGCAGTTCTAAGTCATGCGCGTGGTGATCGTTCGACGCTCCTAATGTGGGCTCGAATCCATTGAAGAACAAGTCTCCATGGATGTCGGCAATATAGTTTAGGTTCCCGAAGCTGGCCTGACGGCCAGGGGCGTAGCTGTCGATCTGCTCTAGATGGCCAAGCGAGTTGGCTCGTAGTGCAAAGCCGCCGAACACAAAAATCTGTTTGGGGAGAAAAGTCTCACCCTGGACGGAGTTGTTGAAGGTTGTAGAAGCCATCAAGCCTTACAGCGACGGCACAAAGGAACTCTCAATGAAAGCACCAATGTCAGTATCAAAACCGGCGGATCTCGGGTAGGGGGTCCCGAACTGTGCGTCTAAGGCTAATGGTAACAGGAGACTGGGGACACGATGTTTACCCAGGTTCGGGCCCTCTCGATGGAGGTAATACCCTACTTCCTGCTTGATTGATCTTGATGATATGAGTATTACAAGAGTTGATCTACCACGAGATCAGAGAGGCTAAACCCTAGAAGCTAGCCTATGGTATGATTGTTGTTGTGTCCTACTGACTAAACCCTCTGGTTTATATAGACACCAAAGGGGGCTAGGGTTACACAGAGTCGGTTACAGAGAAGGAGATCTACATCCGAATCGCCAAGCTTGCCTTCCACGCCAAGGAGAGTCCCATCCGAACATGGGACGAAGTCTTCAATCTTGTATTTTCATAGTCCAACAGTCCGGCCGAAGTATATAGTCCGGCTGTCCGGATACCCCCTTATCTAGGACTCCCTCAACCGGCACCAGCTCTACGAGGAGCACCATCTCCAGCAGCAGCAGCGGCTTCGGCACCTGCACCAACACTTGCACTTGCATCTGCTCTGGCCCGTGCAGCAGCAACCGAACGAGCAGTTGCACCAGCAATAGATTGGGCTACAGTTCGCACTTCATATACCAAAGTCCTTACAAAAACCGACATGTCCACCTTGTTGGTAAGCATTGGCCGCCCAAGTGCTTTGTTCTTTTTTCTTTCCATGTTGTTTCACATGATTCACTATGTTGATCTAACTGTTTGGGTATGTCTTCTTGTTTACAAACAGAGAAGTCCTAGAGCAACGAGGGAGTCGTTCAACAATCCGAGCGACCGCGGACAAGTTTCTCTTACCATGCGCAGCCTTGGTGTGAATGAACCTGCTCAATATACCGTAAGTACAAAGGATGGTCGCATGATGATTGATGCTAAAGGATGGTCAAGGTTCAAATCTAAATCATATCTTGCGGTAGGGGATGATGTCAAAATCGAACTTTCTCGGCAAGGAGAGCTGGTCCAAATCAACTTTGAAATTCTTTGGTAGCAGCACGCGACTGCCGAACTGATCTATCCTCCGAGAGATTTTGATGTAATAATCTAGCACGGTAAAACAAGTGTCCTATGTGTATAAGTAGTAAGACAGTATTATTTATCACATGGTATATCGTTGATAGGATTGCAACTCTCATTGCTGGTTAGGAACTGTCGTTCGATTTCATTCCAACAGCTGTCGTGCTTTATTCAATTTTGTGTATTCGCCTTGCGACATCATCTAAAACCAGCGCCATACCGATAGCTTGCAATATGAAAAGCGCTAAGGTAGAACACATGGCCCCCCAAACATGCAGGGTGGGCCTGCGGCCCAAAGTCCAGAACCGTGAGCCTGTCTGAGTATTATATTCTTAGCTGAACCCCCATAGTGCAAGTGCGTTGCACATAACATCAAGATGCATTTGTATGAGTATTTTATCTTGTGAGAGAAAAGGATGAACAAGGGAAGGCTTTATTTGCAAATGTGGAGAGATGTGTGGGTACCTTTTTGCAAAATTGCCATAATTTCCTTCCTATCCATCAGATATAAACCGGACAGCCTATATTGCAGGATGGTAGGCACACCATCATCACCAACTCGTCTATACTGTGTTAAAAACAACTCTGTTTTTTTAGTTACTAGCAAGATACCCGTGCGTTGCACGAAACATCAAGATGCATTTGTATGAGTAGTTTATCTTGTGGGAGAAAAAAATGAATGAGGGAAGGCCTTATCTGCAAATGTGGAGAGGAGTGCGGGTAAATTGTCATAGTTTTCTTCCTATCCATTAGATATAGATCGGACGGCCTATATTGCAGGATGGCAGGCACACCATCATCACCTACTCTGCTTTTTTAAGAAAAAAATAGAGAATATATATATTCCCCTTGATTTTTCTTATGTATAAAATTGTGATATAAAAGATTTGTATATTTCTTTAAGAAGGGAGTATCTCTCTGTCAAAAATATATTTATGTGTAACTAGTTACTCCTGTCTTTCTACTTCCTTTCGCTGATATGTGGGGCAACCGACAATGGGGTCCATGTGCCATATGCACAAATTAGAGTCCACAACTGCATGGTAGACACACCCCGGTCGTAGCGCCATAGTAATGCCCAATGAGCCATCAAATCACCCCGGTTCCAGATTTAGCAGTAAGCTGGACGGATGTAGAAGCAATATTTCACTGGGCCTGAATCCCCTTCTCCCTCATCTGCTTGTTTAGACAAAACCCCCTCTTGGCGATTGCATAGGGTTTTCTCATGGAGAACTAGGTACAGATTCTTCATCCATCCCCGATAAATCCAAGTCCCTTGGTTGCAGGTAATCCTAGGATGGCAGCCGCCGCTGTTGATGCATTTTTCTTCCTACCGAATCTAGTGTGTTTCATTTGCAGTCCTAAAGTGCGAGGATCCTATAGGTTTCTACGCCCTCGGCGAGACGCCACACTTGTTCCTTCTCATCCTAACACAGGATTTTAAAACGTGCATAGTATGTTCCTAGAATCCTCTTTTCTATCCGGGAGGGTGGTTTTTTTTGAACATGCTATCGACTAATTTGGAAATTTGGATTGCTATATTAGGATAAAAGGTAGTACTAGTACGATGGTCAACACTGACGTGAAGGAGGAAGTTATTTCGAGATTTGGATAGGGAATACATTGTGTTCTCATATTATTTTTCCTGCAGTGCATTATTTGCTCTGCCAGAACACATGTACTCAAGATGCTCGGCCTTGCCATAACTGAATACACTAGTTTAATGGTCACAGTGAAGACAAGCCATGTATATAAGTTCCGAGTTGGGTTCATGAACCAAGAAGATCACTGCTTTTTTTATGGCCGAACTTGGATAAACTTTCTCAAGTGTTACAGACTGAAAGTTCGTGCACGAATGTTGATGGAAATAGCAGAACCTGGTCTCATCTTCACTGCGATCTTCCACCCCGACGTCGTTCCAATTGTTCATCCATGTTAGTTTTGTATCTGGTTCTTGCTTGTTTCCTTGATTACTTCTTAATCACAATTTAACTTTAGAAGTAGCAACGAATCTCTCACGAAGATGCTACTTCTAACTAATATTTTCTTATAATTGGTGGCATGTGTAGGTTTTTTCAGAGTTAAGTAGGCTGCTTGTTTTTTATTCTGTAATAACTCGGCTGTTACTAATGGCACTGAAGTTGACTGGGACTACATCCACAAGTTCCTACACTTTACTGATCGTCATGAGGTCCTTGTGGGGTGTTTCAATGGTGGAAAGCCACATGGGATATGTGTGCCACTACTACACTCGTTGAACATGTCCAACTGTGTCGAGAAACTTATGGTACAGACTGTTTTCTGTTATATATGTTGTTCGTAAACTATTGCTTATACACAGTTTTACAGTTGTGATCTTCTTGGTTGGGTTGCCCAGTTCTATTGTTCCTATAAAGATGCCTGACCATGGTCGGGTCAGACTTGCGCTTGGTCACAACATGATGTTTATGTCGACCTACTCAATTCCCCTTGGAGGTGAAAAGATACTTATTCATGGGTGTTCTCAAATAATGAAGGCCCGTCCATCTTGGAGAATAGGACAGAAGATTATGTTCATGCTTTTCCATGGCTCTAAAGCGTATATCCTGTTTATTGACCACATTGCGAGATGAAGCCACTTTTAGAAGGTTGTGGATACGCGGGGTGGCGCCAGGGCCTTGTCTTGGGGCTTGGCGGCCTCACCCTTGGTTAACTGTAGGCAAAGTAGTTCTGTTCGAGGCGTGCTTTGTACGGTTGAACCTGTATAAGTACTCATACTGCTTTCAGCTTTGGTTGTTAAGTGCCCCTGCTGGTTTCAGTTAAGATTTTTAAGTACTCCTGCTGCTTTTACAGTCTGTCGTGCTTCTTCAGTCCTGTCTTCCTCCAGCCGCCAAAACCGAACCAGCGCCGGCGGGGCCGCCTGCTTCCGCCTCCCATGGCTGGCTATGCCTCAGCGCACGCATCGCCGCCCCACCATCTCCTAAATCGTTAACGCCGACGTCCTCCGCGTGTTTTGGTGCACTCGCCGCGGTGCCGCCCTCTCACCTTGTCAACATGGTCAACAAACAACAGGAATCGGCAGAAGTACATGGAGAGGATGATAGTAGGGGCCCACCATGTCAGCGTATGGAAAAATAAAATGCTTCATCCTAGTGTTTTCCTGACATCTGGGACCCATGACATTGTGAGCGTATATAGTCAATAAACAAGAGAACAACACAAGATCGGCTGACAACTGGGACGTAGCTGCTCGAGCAGTATTTTTTTGTTATTGTTGAGACGGAGCATGGTTTGAACTGGGCTCTGGCCCGTCTAACCCAGGCTTATATTTTATGTTCACCATGTGACCAGCCCAACTATTTTTTCTTTGTGAAAATGAGCCCAGTTTCTTTTTTCTGAAAAATACCCAATCTAGGCCTACTTATTTTTCTACGCCCTAATGGGCTGCAACTCTTTCAAGACGCCTGCAAATCTTGAAAGTAATAAGAAATGGGTTGTAAATATAAAAACAGATGACGAATTGGCAATTACTTTATAATTTCTGAATTTTTTCACATTTCCAGATTCCTATTTCACTAGGCATTAACCTTATTTAAATATATCTTCAAAGTACTTTAAATCTAGATCGACATTTTGGTATTAAAAATAGTTTGGAACCCACAGAAATATGCGAAATTGGCCCTGGCCAACCAAAAAAAACTACTGCAATAAATTGCATAAGAAGTTGCAATGAGCAATATATAAATTATTAAAAAAAAGAGTGGTCTGACTTGTGGGCCTGTTAAGTTGACGCGTATGCAAGATTTTTTTAGTTATTATATACGTTAACTAACGGTTCTAGCAGACGTAACCGTTGGATGTCAATCCAACGGCCATCGTGTTTCTTCAATCTCTGATCTTCTTGCTCCAGCTGCCAAAGCAGCGCCGGCGGCACCGCCTGCTCCCGCCTCCTATGGCCGGCTGTGCTACCGTGCAGGCCTCACCGCCCCCTACTACTCCCACCGCTGGCCAGGGCATCCCTCTACTCACCCACACCCCCTGTTATTCTGCAGCGACGGCAGCCTCACACCGTAGCCGAACCAGTGAACCCTCGTACTCCTCTCCGCGCGGGCTTCCGCTGCTGCGTCTTCCCCGGCTCCGTATTGTCCCCTTGCTAGGCCTCGCCATCATCCACCGCCGTGCTGCTCTCGGCGCGGCGTGGTCAATGTGGTCAACGGCCAACTTCCATCAAAATAGTACTATACATGGAAAGGCTGGCAGCTGGGCCCACGACAGCTGCAAGGAAGTGCCTCCTTATTACGCAGAAAATAATTATTCCTCCACCTAACAGCAGGGACCCACCGGACGGGCCACCATATTTTGTGAAAAAAACATTTCCCCCCTGATTGCTGGGACCCACCAGATACATCTTCGCACGCAAGGAAGTGCGTCCGGGCAACAAAAAAACGATTCGCCCCCCTGACTGCTGGGACCCACCAGCTACATCTTCGCACGCAAGGAAGTGCCTGACAGTCAGGACCCACCTGGTCGAAGCGTACGTAGTGTTGTCATTCTGGTCGCGAACGTGTACGTACATATATACTAGTTGATGTAGAGGCGCGCACGTGTCGTAGTAGAGGCGCGCACGTAGCATGCACACGTACGTACAACGACCAGTGTGCAAGAAAGAAAATACAACCACGTACGTACATACGGGCGGGGTCTTGAACGCCTACTTGCGCATATATACGTACGGCCAGGGCTCGTGTACATGGCTGGGTCGGAACGGAGAAACTGCATTGTCGTTGTGTTCATGGGGAGGAAACATAATGCGTCGTGTTCGTGGGGAGGCAATGGAATGCGTCGTGTTCGTGGGGAGGCAATGGAATGCGTCGTGTTCATCGGGAGGCAACGAAACGCGTGGGAGCCAACCGGCTTGGATGGAACATGCGATGGAAATGAGGCCTGGCGTAAACCAAGGAAACGGCCTTGTGTTCGACCGGCCACGTTCGAAATGGGATCCTGTTCATCAGGAGGGGTCTGGCATACCACAAAACGAAGGAAACGGACGTCCTACGGTCGAAACGGGGGTCCTGTTGATCGGGAGGGGTGTGGCGTACCGCAAAACGGACGAAACGGACTTGTGTTGGAGCGCTACGATCGAAACGAGGGTCCTGTTCATCGGGAGGGGTGTGGCGTACCGCAAAATGGGACTCCACGGGATATTGTTCATCTCCACCGTCGACCGCCTCCCGCCTCCACGGGCTACTGTTCATCCACCATCGACCTCCTCCAGCCTCCACATGTGACTGTTCATCCACATGCTCCTGTTCATCCAGCCTCCACCGTGCGCTACTCCACCGTCTACTGTTCAACCACCCCTCTCCACGGGCTCCTGTTCAACCACCCCTCCACGGGCTACTGTTCATCAACCCCTCCACCGTCTACTGTTCATCCAACCCTCCACGGGCTCGTCCTGTTCATCCAGCCCTCCACGGGGTTCTGTTCATCCAGCCCCAACCGACTCGATCGATCGAGGTCCTGTTCATCCAGAGGTAACGCCACGGGTCCTGTTCATCCACTCCCACCGCTCACTGTTCATCCAAGCCCCCCCGCCCCCGTGCAATGCTCACTGTTCATCTAACCCCCCCTGCAATGCTCACTGTTCATCCAGAGGCAGCATTGATCGGCTTCAGTTAGCAGCAATAGTGAAGGAATCGCTCGATCGCCCCCAACCACCCACCGTAACCGGGAACTCGCCAAAATTTTCCTCGCCCTCGCTTCTACCACGGGTTTTTCCGTCATGGACGGCCCAAAGAATGTCATGCAGTTGCGTCTCCGGCCTGCCCAGGACGAAAAGCCCATTTTTTGTCATGATTTTTTGTCATAGAAGTAGGAGCCCACCACATCTATGATGATACCGGGTTTTGTCACAATTATCGTCATAGAAGTGTCATAAGTATGATAGAAAAAAATTCGTTCGGCCCAAAATGTCTCGGATGTGTCTTTTTTTGTAGTGTTGTGCATGCGCCATCATGTCCTCATCTACCACTACTGCTTGGCTAGAGAGCCTTGCGACCGTTTCAGCAAGTTTGTCAACATCACCGACTAAAAGTTCGCCACAGTGGAAACCGCCGATGATGTAAAAGCGGCCAGTGTTACGGGCTTGGCCTGGGAGAACCTTGTCGAAATCCGTGACCAATACAGGGTCTGGGGCAGCATGAAGAAGGACTCCCTAGTCGAACTTGCCTCGTCCATCATCGACCCCTACTACGAAAAGGTGAAGCAGGATGCCTAGAGAACAAGTGCAGTATCCTGGCATAGGGTATGGATGCGGTGACTGGATGAACCTCACCTTAGGTTCACGGCCAAGAGCGTGTACACATGCTACGAGATGCACATGTGGATCGTTGACATGAGGAAGTGCCTCATTACCCAAATCGACAAGCCCGGATCGAGCCACAAGCAGAGCAAGCGTCACAAGAAGTAGATGATGATAAGATGATTGTTTATGCTAGTTAACCATGCATCCAATATATAGTTTACTTTATTGGTGTGTGGAAGTGTCATGTGTGTAGTAGCCACCTATGAAATTATGCATGTAATAGTTTACTTTGGCATGTGCAAATGCCATGGTTGTAGTAGCCACCTATGAATTGGACGTTTAATTTGGTTAATCATGCATGTAATATATATGTTGTTGTTATGTATGCAATCCCATTGTAGAACACACACGTATTATTAGCAGCAATCGTTTGTGCTATTATCGGTCTTCGCACACATTTTTGATTACAGACGTGTTTGCCACCTATCACACACATCTTGTTATATTGAACCATTTATGTTCTCTTGTCTCAACACAAACAGTTCATCCGCGTGAACCGCATGCCGTATATCACACACACCTTGATTTGGCTGACCGTTTCTTTTGTGTTTCCTAATCACAAACAGGTCATCCTAGTGAACCATATGTTGTTTATTGCACACACCTTCATCTGGCTGCCCATTTCTTTTGTTGCTCCTCATCGCAAATGGTTAATTGCACTAAACCATATGCCCTACATGACACACGAAAATAAAATCTAAACCGTGTTTGATGCATCTGTCATCGCAAACATTTTGCACCCTTTTTGATGGGTTTTTACACCACCGTTTGTGATTAATGCATCACACATAGTTTCATCAAAGGGTCTCTGATCGTAGTGTCGCATTAGCAGCATCCTACAATAGTGTGTGTAGTGCATGCATAGCCGCGAAGCAACATAAATCAAAGCACCCACCCAAGAATATTGTATCCACTTCAAGGCCTTTGGAGCTCCTTCATATGGATCTTTTTGGGCCTCCTTATTGGGATAGTCTTGGTGGGAAAAGTATGGATTCATCATTGTTGATGATTACTCAAGATATACATGGGTGTTTTTCCTCAAATCCAAGGACGAGACGAAGATCACTTCCATTGATTTTGCCAAGCAAGCACAACGCAAGTTTGACAAAGAAATCTTGGCAATAAGAAGTGATAATGGCTCCGAGGTCAAGAACTACACCTTGGAAGAATTTCTTAGTGATGAAGGGATTGAGCATCAATATTCCACACCATACACTCCTCAACAAAATGGTGCGGCCGAAAGTAAAAACCGCACACTTGTGGAGATGGGAAGGTCGATGTTGGATGAATACAAGTCGCCACATAGTTTTTGGGCCGAGGCTATCAACACCGCATGCCATGCATCAAATCGGGTCTTCCTGCACACAATATTGGAAAAGACTCCATATAAGCTCCTAACTGGGAACAAGCCAAATGTCAAGTACTTTCGTGTATTTGGGTGCAAATTTTTCATCCTCAACAAAAGAGAACGGTTAGGAAAATTTCAATCCAAAACAATTGAGGGCATATTTGTTGGATATGGATCAAACTCTCATGCCTATAGAGTCAACAACAAATCCAATGGATGTGTTGTAGAAACTTGTTACGTGGTGTTTGATGAATTTAATGGCTCCCATGGAGAGCAAGTTGATCTAAGTGATGTAGGTGAAGAAGATTCTTCTCAAGATATTTTGACCATGGGTGTTGGTGCTCTCCTTCCAATGAAACAAGAACCTCATGATGATGAAAAATAAGATAGAAGCTCCACACATCACCAAACCACTTCAACACCCATACCACGACAAGCTCCTATTGCTCAACCGATGCCCGTAGTTCAAGTACAAGAAGAAGAACAAGTTCCTCACCATGATCATCTTCATCACCAAAGCAAGAACAAGAAAGTGCAATTTTGATGAGCCTCAATAAATAAAATATGAAGAAGAAGATCTTCCACCACACATCAATGATCCATATGTTGAGGATGTGGATGATGGACATGAAGTTGAACCTCGTGAAACCTAACCTCCATGATGCCCCGAGTGGCCGGTCGTGTTGATGTTGATCAAATTTTTACCGACATATCAGAAGGTAGAGTCACTCGTAAACATTTGACAAACTTTTGTGCTCACCTCTCGTTTGTCTCTAGTTTTGAGCTACTTAAGGTACAAGATGCATGATGGACAATGATTGGCTCGTTGTTATGCAAGAAGAGTTGAACAATTTTGAACGCAACCAAGTGTGGTCATTAGTCAAGAGACTAACTACGAAACACAATGTCATTGAAACAAAATAGATTTTCAAGAATAAGCAAGATGAGAATGGTGTAATCATCCGTAACAAGGCAAGGTTAGTGGCGCAAGGGTACTCACAAGTTGAAGGTTTAGAATTTGGTGAGACCTTTGCTCCCGTTGCTCGTCTTGAATCTATTCACATCTTACTAGCCTATGCTACTTTCAATGGTTTTACATTACATCAAATGGATGTGAATAGTGCTTTCCTTAACAGCCCTCTACAAGAAGAAGTATATGTATCACAACCACGTGGGTTTGTTAACCCCGATCACAAAGAGTATGTGTATAAACTTCACAAGGCTTTGTATGGCGTCAAACAAGCACCTCGTGCTTGGTATGATGTAACGCCCACGATGCGGCTACATCTCCCACGTGTCGAGGCATGACTAAGAGGCATAACCGCATGGTGGTTTTGTCACAAGAAGGGCCATATTCACACAATCCCATGTAATGAACAAGAATGGGATAAAGAGTTGGCTTACAATCTCCACTTCACACAATGAACATATAATTCATACATCATTCAGAGCACACACAAAGTCTGAGTACGGACGAAGACAAAAGAAAAGAACATAACCCAACTGCTAGATCCCCGATCATCCCAACTGGGCTCCACTACTGATCAACATGAAACGAAACGTAGCAATGACCAAGATCTTCGTTGAGATCCCACCTGAGCTCGGTTGCATCACCTGCACTGGTATCATCGGCACCTGCAACTGTTTGGTAGTATCTTGTGAGTCATGAGGACTCAACATTCTCAAAACCCGTGAGATCAAGACTATTTAAGCTTATGGATAGGAAGTGGTAATGAGGTGGAGTTGCAGCTGGCACTAAGAAAATATGGTGGCTAACATACGCAAATAAGAGCGAGAAGAGAAGCAACGCAATGGTTGAGAAGCTAGATGTGATCAAGAAATGATCCTAAAAATACTTATTCACAATCATAACACAAAGACCGTGTTCACTTCCCGGACTCCGTCGAAAACATACCATCATGGCTACACACGCGGTTGATGCGTTTTAATCAAGTCAAGTGTTAAGTTCTCTACAACCGTACATTAACAAATTCCCAGCTGCCACATCACCGCGGGCACGGCTTTCGAAAGTTTATACCCTGCAGGGGTGTCCCAACTTTTAGCCCATTATAAGCTCTCACGACCAACGAAGGATATTCCTTCTCTCGGAAAGACCTGATCAGTCTCGGAATCCCGGTTACAAGACATTTTGACAATGGTAAAACAAGACCAGCAAGACCGCCCGAATGTGCCGACAAATCCCGATAGGAGCTGAACATATCTCATTCTCAGGGCACACTGGATGAGTCAAGCTACGAGTAAAAGCAGCTCTCAAGTTTCCATGAGGTGGCCCCACAGGTAGCTCGGTTCGGACCAACACTCAGAGGAGCACTGGCCCAGGTGGGGTTAAAATAAAGATGACCCTCGAGTTGGCCTGCCCAAGGGAAGGTTATAGCTTGTTAGGAAAATGTAAAACCAAATTTGGGCCTTGCTGGAGGAGTTATATTCAAAGCAAACTATCAAGAGGGTCCCATAAACCCAGCCGCGTAAGGAACACAAAAATCAAGGAACATAACACTGGTATGACGGAAACTACGGCGGCAAGAGTGGAACAAAACACCAGGCAAAAGGCCAAGCCTTCCACCCATTACCAAGTATATAGATGCATTAATTAAATAAGAGATATTGTGATATCCCAACATAATCATGTTCCAACATGGAGCAATCTTCAACTTCACCTGCAACAAACAACGCTATAAGAGGGGCTGAGCAAAAGCGGTAACTTAGCCAAATAATGGTTTGCTAGGGAAAGGTGGGTTAGAGGCTTGACATGGCAATATGGGAGGCATGGTAAACAAGTGGTAGGTAGCGCAGCATAGCGATAGAACAAGCAACTAGCAAGCAAAGATAGAAGTGATATCGAGGGTAAGGGTCATCTTGCCTGAGATCCCGCAAGGAAGAAGAACGAGTCCATGAAGAAGACAAACGGACGTAGTCGAATGAATCCTCACAACTCTGGAACGAAACCGAAGCTAACGAGAGAAGCAAACCGGAAAGAAGCAAATAACATGGTAAACACACAAGCATAATCATGGCATGATGCACAATCAAGTATGATGCACGTCCGGTGTAAAGAGGCATGGCATGGCAAAGTGCAACAAACAAAACTACAAGTTAAGTGGAGTTCAATATGCAACGAGTTGCATATTGATGAAACACCACATTCGAGTTATTTAGTTCGCTCTCGTTTAGGTACACAACAATATTAAAGGTTATCAAACATGGCAAGAGGTGAAACATAATAAAACTACCTATCTAGGCAAGTTTAAATGAGGCCGAAAACAACAGACAACAATTCCGGAAAATCCCCATGTGCATAATTTGAGTTTGGTACTGTTCTGACCTAAACCATATTTTAGAGTTGTTAAACATGCAAAGTAAGTGCACCAAGTTAATCTATGCTTTTTTCTAGACAATTTACATATATAGTTTATTTAATTCGGAGCTACGGTTATTTAGTTATGAAATAAATCATTTTAGCATGACATTTGAGCAAATTTAAACAAACAACATTTTAAACATTTTAAATACGGATGAAAGTTGGATATTGTGAAACTAGATGAATTTCTAAGCATTTTATATGTACAAACTATTTACATATGATGCATGATTGATTAGTTATTAAATGCATGAACAGCAAGGGTTTTTCTGCAAATCTGTAAATCATGGATAATAGCCAAAATCGCAGATCTGTAAAAAAATAGATCGGGCCGAAATCTGCCAGGGAGCTGGGCTTGGGGTGGCTCACCATGGGCCAAGACCAGATCGATGGAGAGGCCAAGGCAGGCCGGCCTGGCAGGCGAGCGGGTGAAGAGGCCAGGTTGGGGGTCACGGTCGATGCAGCATGGACGCGGCCAACGCACGCGGGCGAGCGCTCGTCCTGGAAGAAGCAGAGGAAGCAGTTTGGCGGCGCCAGGCTTGAGGAGGCCGAGGTCAACGAGCACAGGGAGCTGCGCCTGCACGGCTGCGTCCGGGTCGACGACTCGACCAGATCGAGCGAGGACCAGTCAACAGCGAAGAGGGACTTGGCGCTGGGTCGTCCTCCTCGCGCAAGGGCGAAGCAGAGGAGGCGAACAGGGCGGCGGTGGCTAGGAGCAGAGCTCCGGTGAGCGGGGCGAATGGGCGGCGAGGTCCTGGGCGTCCGGATCTGGCTGGGAACGGGCTTGAGGAGGCCGAGGCGCCATGGCGACATCCATGGCCGGGTGGTGCTGTTCGGTTCCTGCACAGAGAGGGAGCATGAGAGGGAAATAAACCAGGAGAAGAAAGGGAAAGGTAGGAGAGGCGCGAGCATGGCTGGCCTGGCGGATTAGCACGGGGACAATGTGAGGAGGCGCTCGGGCGCCTGCGCGCTGGACTGAGGGCTCGAGGTGCTGGACACGCACGGGAGCGGGGAACTCGGGGAAGAAGCTGGCTGCGGGCGCTGCTAGAGAGGTGGAGGGCAAGAGGATCGGGTGCTACTGCGCTGGGACCTGTTGGTTCGGTCGCCGGCAGGGACGAACTGCTTGTGATCCCCTCGGGATTGAGCAGAGGAGTCTATGGTTGGTGGAATGGGTGGATCGGGAGGGATCCCAATGAGGGTGTGGCTGGTTGGGCAGGAAAGAAATCGAGGAGGGACAAACTGGCAGCAGCGACGGAGGGATTTGGAGGATGGGACAGCTCTCCTAGAAACTAGGTCTTGGACTGAGTAGGGGTTGGTCTATATATATACCAAAAGGGGGATGATTTGGCTCCTCCTATCGCGATCGGGCAGTACGGAATAAATGGGTTAGCGAGGTCAAAAGAGAAACCGAAGACAAATAGGGGATGTTTGGGGATGATCCGGACCCAACGGTCACGACAGCCCGGTTCGGGTTTGGACCAGTTTACGGACGCGCGCAATAGGGGGTCGGTGGCTGTGCACAGGAGATAAGACCAATGTGTGCAAGTGTGTGGTTGGTCTTGGAATGGACAACGATAACAACCGAGAGACGCGGTAACTACGAACGGACTAAGAGTTTTAAGAAAACAATGCCGATGCAATGCGGATGATGACATGAGATGAAATGCATGATATGAATAAAATACAAAACAAAAGACAAAACCCAACTACAAAGGAAATAACATATCACATAGCCGGAAATGGCAAGAGTTGGAGTTACAAATATGCAAAGTTACATCCGAGGTGTTACAACACTCCACCACTACAAGAGGATCTCGTCCCGAGATCTAGGATGGCACCAGAGAGATGCGGAAAAGGAAGAGGAGAGGTAAAAGAAAGTTGCTTCTTCGATCAATGAGTGAAACCAAAGAACCTTGAGAGGTTGAAAAGTTGAAAGAAAGAACATAACAGAGTTGAATCCAATTAAGAGCACTACGGTAGAAAAATAGAAACAAGGAACACCATTTGAACCTTGGAGGTTGCAAAGCTATGAATGATGAGTAGAAGGACAAGAAGGAATTGGAACCACTCTGGTTGAAACGAGATAAACAAGGAACAAGGAAGAACAAATTCAGACAGCAATCCGGTTGAAAAGAGATGCAAGACTTGATAAGATGAAAAGAACTTGAAAAGAGGACACGACACTCCGGTTAAATGGATAAGCATGAAAAGAACACGACCTTCACAATTTGACATGGTGAGTGAAAAGAGCAACATCACAATGCCCCCGGAAGAAATAATTGAAGATAGATCATTGGAATAACAGAATGGAGAAGAAAATGCCAACTTCTGCCACAAATGAACTTGGAAAGCACCCTTTCCAGAAGGTTATAACGGAGTTGATGGAAAACCAACAACGAACGAATAAACTTGTAGTGGGCTTATGGAAAACTTCTCAAAATTGAGGCGAAATTCTGCCACTACAGAACAAATAATATAGTTGATAACACCGACGAGATGAAAAACTTCTTCCACCAAGATGATAGAGAGATAACTTGGATCATTGATAAGCACCATAATATCAACATTCCTTAGGGAAGGCTTTAGGTGAAATATGACACAAGATAACTCCAACGAAGAGATTAATGGATTAAAAATACCTCATTCTTGACAACATGTGAATCGAGAAACATGAATGGAAATTGTCAAGAATGATATAATGCCATCTCGAAGATAAGGTAGAAGGAATTGCACTTTGGAATGCAAGATGAAAAATACTTGAATTCCTCAAAATAAGACATGTGCTGAACACCATGTTTATTTTAGAGTAAAGCTTGGCGGATCTTAACTTCAAGAGAAATCTTGAAGAACAAATCGAGAATGAAAGGAATCCTTGACGAACCACCATGTAGAACCTCCATGGAGAACTCCGGTAATAAAAGGATGATAGAAAGAAAGGGAAGTTGAAAACACAAGGTGAAGCCTTGCGATAATTTAGATGGAGCTTCGCGACGAGATAAAGAGGAAAACTTGGAACTCCGGAAAAAAAAGATGAAACATCTCGTACCGGGAAATGTCACATGATGAACAACTCTTGAAAGAAGAAACTAGATCACTTAGATGAAACAATAATAAGAATTACGTTATGCGTATCCTTCACCAATTTAAATTGATGACAAGCAACGGATTTGCCATACTACTTATTCTTGTAGAAAGGATTAAGAGAGATATAGTGTAAACTTGAGAAACTATTGATGGAACCACCGGTGGGATTTGGAAACAACGAATGAATTGATATGATAACGAAGGAAGTGAAATCTTGAATGAACCACCGTAAGAATTGAAAATGAGAGTAGCAAAGGCACAATTCACCTCAAAGAATTGGAAAATGAATGAAGATACTTTAGGGGATTTAGATACACGAGAACGAAGAGATCATGAATTGATTATAGGATATTTAAACAATGCACCGGTAAGATTTGGAGAACGATGGCTACACACCGTGAATGAAGAATTTTGACATGATGGCCTTCGGAGGAAAAAATGGAAACAACTCATGAAATGCTCCGGATGGATGAAAATAATTCACACAATCGAAAACAATTATGAGAGGATGGCATCAAGCTTGAACTACGCATCTTTGGAAGAACGAGTAAGGATTTAACAGGAACTCATCTTCGGTCTTCAAAATCCGAGAAATGACGATGAGAAACACCACCATGGATTGTTGAGATACTCCCGGAGAATGAAAAACAAAGAGGTTGAGCCAACAATGAAAATAATTTGAAATTGATGTTGGAAAACATCTGACTGATGAAATTCATTCTTACGCCAAACTTGCAAATGAATTTGAGAATCGCTCCTGATAATTAGAAGAGTCAGGTAAGATCCTGGGAAAAAACCTATGGGTTAGGGCCCACTCAAAAGAAAACACCGTTGAACGATTTTGAATAGAGATTACACCGGTTGAATTAAATGACTTGAATGAGATAATAATCTCCAAATAGCTTGAACATGTTAAGAATGGAAAGCACGAATCTTCTGACATATCTTCAGCACTCCAGGACAAATGAATAGCGTGAAGTGAATGATTAAGAGGTGCATCAACATGAGAAAACATTGCAACAAGGAAAAGAGTATGATCAACACCACAAGCTTTAATTGGATCCACCGGAGAAGAAACAACAACGAAGGATGATGAACTTGAAACTATTGAGCATCTTCATGGGAAATCACCGGATAAGAACTTTGAAAGAAACGAATGAAGAGACTTCTCACAAATAAAATGATACATGATTAAGAAATCTGAGTCCTTGAAGTTAAGGGTGAGAGGGCGGGAAAACAAAGGCAACTTGGGGTAGATGGAATGGATACCGTTGAGAAAACTTAGAATTGATTTTGCGGATGTTGAAATGATCAGATCCACTTGAAAAGAAGCACACCGGTTGGAAAGAATTAACATGACGACCTCGATGATCAAGAAGGATTAGTATTCACATAGCAATATGACAACACCGTTTAGGAAAGGTATGGATTCAACATTTGACTTCGAAGCAACTCAAATACCACAAATAAAACGAAACAAAGGATTTGGCTTATAGAATAAGCCGGAAACAACATATGATATAGATTTCGTACGAAGTTTTCATGGTGGGGCCCACACGGGCTCGATCGTACATCACCGTCATGTACAAGGCAGTGCACATAACATACGAAGCATCCCCGAATCAGCATAGGCAAGGATTCATTAAGAAACAACGAGACCACTGTAAAACCCACCGTGGATAGGAGGACCACTAGACGTCGAACCCCAATCTCATATCATGCATCTGCCAGGAATAAAAAACTAGAGCTACTTGAATTCCCACCTATAGAACTCCCGAAACTTTCTGGTTATGCGATCTGGTGTTGGGGATACAGGGGAAGTAATAAATATCTCACCCAAAACTAACAATCCCTACATCCAGCTGTATCCTTCCGTCAACACATAACCAAGAAAACTCCGGAAATCGTGTACTTCAACCTTCGAAAAGCATCCGTTATACAAGCTATGGAAATACTCCTGAACTCCCGCCCAAGTACAGGGAAGCGTCGAGGTTATCTCACCAACAACTACATAAAAGAGATTTTCAATGTCGGCAAAACTCAGGTATTCCAGAACTGCAACGATAAAATTGTGACGACAACACCTCGGAGCTCAACTCCCCGGGACACTTCCACAACCACTAAATGTCAGGAGGCACCAAGAACAATGTTCTCGTCACAAGAATATCGGAAGGATCCCAAGATACCCGCGTGATCCTAAATTTTTTTAGTGAAATTTGAGGAGAGGAAAGATAAAACATCTACGTCAGGAGGCCTCACCAGAGCGACGAAGGGACTGAGGAGTAAAAAGAATCCTACTCTCCGATATATAATCCTAAGACTCAAACCATTTTTTTTCTAGAATCAACAACGTCAGCGATTCGGTCAAGTAGGGGGGGGGGGTCCTAAGTCGGGGATGGCTCTGATTACCAACTTGTAACACCCACAATGCGGCTATATCTCCCAGGTGTCGAGGCACGACATAGAGGCATAACCGCATGGTGGTTTTGTCGCAAGAAGGGTCATCTTCACACAATCCCATGTAATGAACAAGAATGGGATAAAGAGTTGGCTTGCAATCGCCACTTCACACAATGAACATATAATTCATACATCATTCAGAGCACACACATAGTCCGACTATGGACAAAGCCAAAAGAAAAGAAGATAACCCAACTGCTAGATCCCCGATCGTCCCAACTGGGCTCCACTATTGATCAACATGAAATTAAACATAGAAACGACCACGATCTTCGTTGAGCTCCCATCTGAGCTCGGTTGCATCACCTACACTAGTATCATCGGCACCTGCAACTGGTTGCTAGTATCTTCTGAGTCACGAGGACTCAGCAATCTCAAAATCCGCAAGATCAAGACTATTTAAGCTTATGGATAGGAAGTGGTAATGAGGTGGATTTGTAGCAAGCACTAAGCAAATATGGTGGATAACATACGCAAATAAGAGCGAGAAGAGAAGCAACGCAACGGTCGAGAAGCTAGAAGTGATACTTACGCACAATCATAACACAAAGACCGTGTTCACTTCTCGGACTCCACTGAAAAGAGGCCATCATGCCTACACACGCGGTTAATGCGTTTTAATCAAGTCAAGTGTCAAGTTCTCTACAACCGTACATTAACAAATTCCCATCTGCCACATAACTGCGGGCACGGCTTTCGAAAGTTTATACCCTGCAGGGGTGTCCCAACTTTTAGCCCATTATAATCTCTCACGACAAACGAAGGATATTCCTTCTCCCGGGAAGACCCAATCAGTATCAAAATCCCGGTTACAAGACATTTCGACAATGGTAAAACAAGACCAGCAAGACCGCCCGAATGTGCCAACAAATCCCGATAGGAGCTGCACGTATCTCGTTCTCAGGGCACACTGGATGAGTCAAGCTACGAGTAAAACCAGCCCTCAAGTTTCCCCGAGGTGGCCCCGCAGGTTGCTCGGTTCGGACCAACACTCAAAGGAGCACTGGCCCGGGGGGGTTAAAATAAAGATGACCCTCGGGTTGGCCTGCCCAAGGGAAGGTTATAGGTTGTTGGGCAAATGTAAAACCAAAGTTGGGCCTTGCTGGAGGAGTTTTATTCAAAGCAAATTGTTAAGGGGTTCCCATAAACCCAGCCGCGTAAGGAACGCAAAAATCAAGGAACATAACACCGGTATGACAGAAACTAGGGCGGCAAGAGTGGATCAAAACACCAGGCAAAAGGCCGAGCCTTCCACCCTTTACCTAGTATGTAGATGCATTAATTAAATAAGAGATATTGTGATATTCCAACATAATCATGTTCCAACATGGAGCAATCTTCAACTTCACCTGCAACTAACAATGCTATAAGAGGGGCTGAGCAAAAGCGGTAACTTAGCCAAACAATGGTTTGTTAGGGAAAGGTGGGTTAGCGGCTTGACATGGCAATATGGGAGGCATGGTAAACAAGTGGAAGGTAGCACATCATAGAGATAGAATGAAGCAACTAGCAAGCAAAGATAGAAGTGATATCAAGGGTAATGGTCATCTTGCCTGAGATCCCGCAAGGAAGAACAACGAGTCCATAAAGAAGACAAACGGACGTAGTCGAACAAATCCTCACAACTCTGGAACGAAACCGAAGCTAACGAGAGAAGCAAATCGGAAAGAAGCAAACAACATGGTAAACACACAAGCATAATCATGGCATGATGGACAATCAAGTATGATGCACATCCGGTGTAAAGAGGCATGGCATGGCAAAGTGCAACAAACAAAACTACAAGTTAAGTGGAGTTCAATATGCAACGAGTTGCATATTGACGAAACACCACATTTGAGTTATTTAGTTCGCTCTCGTTTAGGTACACAACAATATTAAAGGTTATCAAACATGGAAAGATGTGAAACATAAGAAAACTACCTATCTAGGCAAGTTTAAATGAGGACGAAAACAACAGACAACAATTTCGGAAAATCCCCTTGTGCATAATTTGAGTTTGGTACTGTTCTGACCTAAACCATATTTTAGAGTTGCTAAACATGCAAATTAAGTGCACCAAGTTAATCTATGCTTTTTTTCTAGACAATTTACATATATAGTTTATTTAATTCGGAGCTACGGTTATTTAGTTATGAAATAAATCATTTTAGCATGGCATTTGAGAAAATTTAAACAAACAACTTTTTAAACATGGATGAAAGTTGGATATTATGAAACTAGATGAATTTGTAAGCATTTTACATGTACAAATTATTTACATATGATGCATGATTGATTAGTTATTAAATGCATGAACAACAAGGGTTTTTCTGCAAATCTGTAAATCATGGATAATAGCTAAAATCACAGATCTGTAAAAAAACAGATCGGGCCGAAATCTGCTAGCGAGCTAGGCTTGGGTGGCTCACCATGGGCCAAGCCCAGGTCGATGGAGAGGCCAAGGCAGGCCGGCTTGGTGGGCGAGCGGGTGAAGAGGCCAGCTTGGGGGTTGCGGTCGATGCAGCATGGACGCGGTTAATGCACGCGGGAGAGCGCTCGTCCTGGAAGAAGCAGAGGAAGCAGTTTGGCGGCGCCAGGCTTGAGGAGGACGAGGTCTACGAGCGAAGGGAGCTGGGCCTGTGCGGCTGCATCCGGGTCGATGAGTCCACCAGATCGAGCGAGGACCAGTCAACAGCGAAGAGGGACTTGGCGCTGGGTCGTCCTCCTCGCGCAAGGGCAAAGCAGAGGAGGCGAGCAGGGCGGCGGTGGCTGGGAGCAGAGCTCCGGCAAGCAGGGCGAAGGGGCGGCGAGGTCCTGGGCGTCCGGATCTGGCCGGGAATGGGCTTGAGGAGGCCGAGGCACCATGGCGGCATCAATGGACGGGTGGTGCTGTTCGGTTCCTATAGAGAGAGGGAGCATGAGAGGGAAAGAAACCAGGAAAAGAAAGGGAAAGGTAGGAGAGGCGCGAGCGTGGCTAGCCTGGCGGATTAGCACGGGGACGATGTGAGGATGCGCTCGGGCGCCTGCGCGCTGGACCGAGGGCTCGAGGTGCTGGACACGCACGGGAGTGGGGAACTCGGGGAAGAAGCTGGTTGCGGGCGCTGCTGGAGAGGTGGAGGCCGAGAGGATCGGGTGCTACTGCGCGGGGACCTATTGGTTCGGTCGCCGGCAGGGACGAACTGCTCGTGATCCCCTAGGGATCGAGCAAAGGAGGCTCTGGTTGGTGGAATGGGTGGATCGGGAGGGATCCTGATGAGGGTGTGGCTGGTTGGGCAGGGTAGAAATCAAGGAGGGACAAACTGGCGGCGACGGCGGAGGGATTTGGAGGATGGGATAACTCTCCTAGAAAGTAGGGTTTGGACTGAGTAGGGGTTGGTCTATATATATACCAAAAGGGGGATGATTTGGCTCCTACGATCGCGATCGGGCGGTCCGGAATAAATGGGTTAGTGAGTTCAAAAGAATATTTGTTCCAGGTAAAGCAACACTAAGCATGCGTAGATTCGTATCAGTGGCAGATAGGACTTGAGAGAATATTTGTTCTACCTTTAGCTCCTCGTTGGGTTCGACACTCTTACTTATTGAAAGAGGCTACAAGTATCCCCTACACTTGTGGGTTATCAAGACCTTTTTCTGGCCCCGTTGCCGGGGAGTCATAGCGTGGGGTGAATATTCTCGTGTGTGCTTGTTTGCTTTATCACTAAGTAATTTTTATTTGCTGTTCTAAGTTGTTCTATATCTTTAGCTATGGATATGGAACATGAAATACCAAAAAAATTAGGTGTACTTTCTACTCATGGAGATGGGGAACCTCCTAAAACCCTCGATGCTTGTTATGTGAAACAAATTATGTACTACATTGATAATCCTGAGAAAACCACATTCAATTTTATTATGGGAGACACGTTGGATCAAGGTGAATACTTTAGGGATTTTCGCTTGACTCAAAAAGTGAAACTATTATGGGATCAAATTTATATGTTGCGTTGGTATGCTCAGGATCTATGCTTGAGATATGATTTTACTTGTTGCTCTAGGATGAAGGCTCCACACCTTCCCTTTTCATGCAAATTTAATGATGATAAAACCTTGGCTTCTTATGCTAATGGTATATATGATTACTATGATGTGGAACAAATAGAAGTATTCGTTGCTTTTAAGGGTGCTTATGAAATTGAATCTTTGTTTGAAAAGTATGAAGCTTTAGATGATGATGTTTATAGGCCTGAAAATTATGCTATATTGAAATATTGCTATGAAAATTATGAATATAACTACAATATTGATGTGTTTATTGAGAAAGTCTCCGCTATCCAAGAAGAGACTAATATTTTGTAGGAGTCTATGGAAGAAGAAATTGATGAAATTGTGAGCTCATTGGATGAAAAAGATGAGGAGGAGAGCAAAGAACAAATGGACGAAGAGCGGATTGATCACCCGCGCCCACCTTCTAATGAGAGTAACTCTTCAACTCATACATTGTTTAATTCCCCTTCGTGCTTACCGAAGGATGATTGCCATGATGATTGTTATGATCCCTTTAATTCGTATGAAATATCCCTTTTTGATGATGCTTGCTATGCTTGTGGCCAAGATGCCAATATGAATTATGCTTATGGAGATGAACTCGCTATAGTTCCTTATGTTAAACATGAAATTGTTGCTATTGCACCCACGCATGATAGTCCTATCATCTTTGTGAATTCTCCCTACTACACTATATCTGAGAAGTTTGTGCTTAGTAAGGATTATATTGACGGGTTTCCTTTTACCGTTGCACATGATGATTTTGATAGATATAATATGCATGTGCTTGCTGCTCCTACTTGCAATTGTTCTTTTATGACATGCCGATGCATAGGAAGAGATTTAGATTTCGCTGTTGCATGATATATGTTACTTTATGCTCACTACTAAGTTACAAATCATTGTTAATTAAAATTAGCTTTGATATACCTTGGGATCTGGGTGGATTCATTACTTGAGCACTATATGCCTAGCTTAATGGCTTTAAAGAAAGCGCTGTCAGGGAGACAACCCAGAAGTTTTAGAGAGTCATTTATTTCTGTTGTGTGCTTTTATATAATTTAAAAACAAAAAATAAAGAGGGGAACCCAAAACTTTTCAAAAAGTAAAGTGGAAGTGAGAGAGACAAGCATTGTTGAAGTGGGAGCTAGCCTTGAACTTTGTTCATGCTCACGGAAACTTTGTGAATCTTGATTACAGAAACCTTTCATAAAAAATAATTATCCCCTTGTACAATCCCATTGTATTATAAAAATAATGTTCCAAGGTTTGCCTTTAGGATGTTTACAATGCTTGTTGGTTTGTGCTGTGTAGGATAGAAACTTTGTCTCCAGTGCATGATTTTACATATTTTACTGGAACGCCAATTGGTTCTGATTCCTTTTGCACTCTCTTGCTGTACAAATTGTTTATTTTTCCTAATTTTGGTAGAATGTTTGGTGTACCAGAAGTATAGTGAATGTTTATATTGCTACAGACTATTCTGTTTCTAACAGATTCTGTTTTTGATGCTTAGTTTGCTTGTTTTGATGAAACTATCAATTTATATCAGTGGATTTAAGCCATGAAAAAGTTATATTATATTAGACACAATGCAACAACAAAATATCAATTGGTTTGCAATAGTACTTAGAGTAATGATTTGCTTTATTATACTAACGGATCTTACCGAGTTTTCTGTTGAAGTTTTGTGTGGATGAAGTGTCTAATCGAGGATGTCTCGATATGAGGAAAAGGAAGAGAGGCAAGAGCTCAAGCTTGGGGATGCCCGAGGCACCCCAAGGTAATATTCAAGGAGACTCAAGCGTCTAAGCTTGGGGATGCCCGAGGCACCCCAAGTAAATATTCAAGGAGACTCAAGCGTCTAAGCTTGGGGATGCCCTGGAAGACATCCCCTCTTTCTTCAACAAGTATCGGTATGTTTTCGGCTTCGTTTCGTTCATGCGATATGTGCAGGTCTTGGAGCGTCTTTTGCCTTTAGTTTTCACTTTTCTCTTATGCACCATGCTAGTATGAGATAGTCCTTGGTTTATTTATAGAATGCTCATTGCACGTCACTTAAATCTTTTGGGTATGGTTTATAGAATGCTTCATGTGCTTCACTTATATCATTTGAAGTCTGGATTTCCTGTTTCTCTTCACATAGAAAACCACCATTTGTAGAATTCTCTTTTGCTTCATTTATATTTGTTAGAGCGTGGGAATATATTTTGTAGAAAGAATTAAACTCTCTTGCTTCACTTATATCCATTTAGAGAGATGACAGGAATTGGTCATTCACATGGTTAGTCATAAAATCCTACATAAAACTTGTAGATCACTGAATATGATATGTCTGATTCCTTGCAATAGTTTTGAGATATAAAGGTGGTGATATTAGAGTCGTGCTAGTTGAGTAATTATGAAACTAATAAATACTTGTGTTGAGGTTTGCAAGTCCCGTAGCATGCACGTATGGTACCGTTGTGTGACAAATTTGAAGCATGGGGTGTTTCTTTGATTGTCTTCCTTATGAGTGGAAATCGGGGACAAGCAATGGTCTTTTCCTACCAATCTATCCCTCTAGGGGCATGCGTAGTAGTACTTTGCTTCGAGGGCTAATAAGCTTTTGCAATAAGTATATGTGTTCTTTATGACTAATGTGAGTCCATGGATTATACACACTCTTACCTTTCCGCAATGTGCTAGCCTCTTTGGTATCGTGCATTGCCCTTTCTCACCTCGAGAGTTGGTGCAAACTTCGCCGGTGCATCCAAACCCCGTGATACGACACGCTCTATCACACATAAGCCTCCTTATATCTTCCACAAAACATCCACCATACCTACCTATCATGGCATTTCCATAGCCATTCCAGGATATATTTCCATGCAACTTCCATCATCATCATATACATGACTTGAGCATTCATTGTCATATTGCTTTGCATGATCGTTATATAGCTAGCATGAAGTTTTCATGGCTTGTCCATTTATTTTTGATGTCATTGCTACGCTAGATCATTCCACCTCCCGGGTACACCGCCGGAGGCATTCATATAGAGTCATATCTTTGTTCTAGTATCGAGTTGTAATATTGAGTTGTAAGTAAATAAAAGTGTGATGATCATCATTATTAGAGCATTGCCCCAGTGAGGAAAGGATGATGGAGACTATGATTCCCCCACAAGTCGGGATGAGACTCCGGACTTTATGAAAAATAAAAGAGGCCAAAGAAGCCCAAATAAAAAAAAAAGAGGCCAAAGAAGCCCACCAAAAAATAAAATAAAAAATAAAATAAAAAGAAAAAAGAAAAAATGAAAAAAGTGAGAAAAAGAGAGAAGGGGCAATGTTACTATCCTTTTACCACACTTGTGCTTCAGAGTAGCACCATGTTCTTCATATAGAGAGTCTCTTGAGTTATCACTTTCATATACTAGTGGGAATTTTCATTATAGAACTTGGCTTGTATATTCCAATGATGGGCTTCCTCAAATGCCCGAGGTCTTCATGAGCAAGCAAGTTGGATGCACACCCACTTAGTTTCTAGTTTGAGCTTTCATACACTTATAGCTCTTAGTCCATCCGTTGCATGGCAATCCCTACTCCTTGCATTGACATCAATTAATGGGCATCTCCATAGCCCGTTGATTAGCCACGTCGATGTGAGACTTTCTCCCTTTTTTTCTTCTCCACATGAAGCTCCACCATCATATACTATTCCACCTATAGTGCTATATCCATGGCTTGCGCTCATGTATTGCGTGAGGGTTGAAATGGCTGAAGCGCGTTAAAAAGTATGAACCAATTGCTCGGCTCGTCATCGGGGTTGTGCATTATGGGAGCATTTTGTGTGACAGAAATGAAGCATGGCAAACTATATGATTTTGTAGGGATAAACTTTCTTTGGCTATGTTATTTGATAAGACATAATTGCTTGGTTGGTATGCTTGAAGTATTATTGTTTTCATGTCAAATGATAGACTATTGCTTTGAATCACTCGTGTCTTAATATTCATGCCATGATGAGACATATGATCAAGATTATGCTAGGTAGCATTCCACATCAAAAATTATCTATTTTATCATTTACCCACTCGAGGACAAGCATGAATTAAGTTTGGGGATGCTGATACGTCTTCGTCTATCTATAATTTTTGATTGTTCCATGCCAATATTCTAGAACTTTCATATACTTTTGGCAACTTTTTATACTATATTTTGGGACTAACATATTGATCCAGTGCCCAGTGCCAGTTCCTGTCTGTTACATGTTTTATGTTTCGCAGAAACCCCATATCAAACGGAGTCCAAACAGGATAAAAATAGACAGAGAATTATTTTTGAATATTTGTGATTTTTGGGAAGTAAAATCAACGCGAGACGGTGCCCGAGGGGGCCAGGAGATAGGGGGAACGCCCTGGACTCTCCCGGGGCCCCCGTAAGGCGGTTGATGCTCTTCTTTTGCCTCAAGAAAGCTAATTTTATGAGAAAGATCGGGCGAAAGATTCACCCCAATCGGAGTTACGGATCTCCGGATATAAAAGAAACAGTGAAGGGGCAGAATCTGAGAACGCAGAAACAGAGAGAGACCGAGAGACAGATCCAATCTCGGAGGGGCTCTCACCCCTCCCATGCCATGGGAGCGAAGGACCAGAGGGGAAACCCTTCTCCCATCTAGGGAGGAGGTCAAGGAAGAAGAAGAAGAAGGGGGGCTCTCTCCCCCTTGCTTCCGGTGGCGTCAGAACGCCGCCGGGGGCCATCACACTACAAAAAAAAAGACACATCCGTGACATTTTGGGCCGGACGAATTTTTTCCCTGTCATACATATGACACTTCAATGACGATAATTGTGACAAAACCTTGTATCATCATAGATGTGGTGGGCTCCTACTTCTATGACAAAAAATCATGACAGAAAATGGGCTTTTCGTCCTGGGCGGGCCGGAGACGCAGCTGCATGACATTCTTTGGGCCGTCCATGACGGAAAAAACCATGGTAGAAGCGAGGGGGAGGAAAATTTCAGGAAGTTGCCAGTTACGGTGGGAGGTTGGGGGCCGAGCGATGCACGTTTTTCTCGTACACGTGCGAGGCGTTGGCTCTAACTGAACCCGTGCGAGGCATTGGGCTCTAACTGAACCCGAGCGATTGCACTGCAGGCTACGCGTTACTGAACCCGAGCGATCGATCGATGGCTGTTAACTGAACCCGATGGAGCGATTCCTTCGCTACTGCCGCTAACTGAAGCCGATCGATTGGAT